>NC_081378.1:46827306-47127306 GCF_030684315.1 Stegostoma tigrinum
AACACCGAGAGGAAGTATTGAAAAGATACTGGAGATAGAAATGCCAAAAATCTCAAGACCAAAGGTCAATTCCATCCCCTGGCAGTAGCTACCAAGTGTGAGGTTGAGAATGTGGCTCTAAGATCAGGCTCATCAGCCACAGAAGGCCCCGCAGACCGCATGACCAGTGACTGGGAATTTCCTGGGTGAACAATCATACTTATCAGTGAGGGATTGCTGATCACAACAATTGTTCTGAAAAGACATAACTATTGCTGAGATGTAAACTTTAAATGATAGGAAAGCATTAAGATGATTGAGTACATGGGAGCAGGAGTAGGCTATTCAGCCCCTTGACCCCACCCCTTCTTTCAAAATGATCATGGATCGTTGAACACTTCAGTGCCTCTAACCTACTCCATGCCCTAACTGTGTACATTGGTAATCAGAAATCAACGTCCACCTCAAACATAGTCTAAGACTGAGCCCCTAGAGCTCTCTGTGGGATAGAAAATTCACAAGGTTCACAAATCCGAATTTAAGAATACTCATCATCTCAGACCTAATTGGCATCCCTATTCCTGTTAAATTGTGTCCCCTTGTTCCTGACTTCACAACCAAGGAAAACATCTTATCAGTGTCGACCTTGTCTATCCCTTTAAGTATTTTTAATGTTTCAACCCAATCGCCTTTCATTGCTTGAAGCACCAGAGAGGCAATGGCCCAGTGGTGTTATCACTGGACTGTCAGCCCAGAGACCCGGATAACATCCAGGGACCCGGGTTCAAATCAGAAGGTGGAATTTGAATTCGGTAAAAATATCTGGAATTAAGAGTCTAATGATAATCATAAATCCACTTTCAATTATCAGGAACAATGTATCTGGTTCAGTAATATCCTTTAGAGAAAGAAACTGCCACCCTTACCTGGTCTGACCGACACATGACTCCAGACCTGCAGCAATGTGGTTGACGCTTAACTGCCCTCTGGGAATTGAGGAACAGTCAATAAGCGATATCCTCATCCTGTGAGTCAATAAAGGGGAAAAAAAAAGTACAGTTTGCCAAACTCACCTTAGGAGTGTCCTGCAATCCTGGGAACAAGTCTGGGAAGGTATCATTGCATTCCCTCTGTGGTGATTAGGAGACCAAAACTGCACATAGTATCCCAGATCTAAGAAAGGTCCTATACAACTGCAGCAAGCCTTCACAATTCCTGTCCTCTAACACTTTTGTGATTAAGGCTAACATTCTATTAACCCTTATTAATAACTTGCTGCTGAGCCCTTTAATCTTCAGTGACTAATCGATTAGGACGCCTAGGACCTATTGCACATCCACACTTTCCAACCTCTCACCATTTAAGAAGTACCCTGCACATCTGTTCTTCCCACCAAAATGGATTACCTCACATTTTTCCAAGTAATTTTCCATCTGTCATGTTTTTGCCCATTCACTAATCCTCCAACCCTCCTGTTGCCAACTCTTAATGTTTACTCGTCATCCACCTCGGTCAATTTGTGCCTTCATAATGTCTCTTATTCAACTTTAATATTCTGATCTTGCTTCAGAATAACCAACCTCATTTTCAAACATAACTTAAAATTCTAATATGTTGTGGTAGCAAGATTGCTAATGAGCTCTTTTTCCATTTCATAACACTAGATCTAAAATAGCATGTCCTCTCATTGGCTCCTCAATGTCCTGCTCTAGAAAACCATCCCTTATACACTACAAAAACTTGACCTGGATAGCTTTAGTGCTGAGTTTGTTCACCTGGTCTATATGCAGAGTTGAATCACCTATGATAACTATCGTACACGTTTCATGTTTGTCTCACTTTCTGATTAAAACCATTTCTACAAAACCATGACTATTTGGTGGCTTACAAATCATTTCAACCAACCTTCTACCCCTTCCCATTTCTTTGCGCCCAAACAGATTCCACACATTGTTTTCTGATCAGAGGTTCTCCATTACGAATGTACTTAATCCATCCCATTTAACAACACAATCACAACTCCCTTCCTGTAGTCCTAGTCATGTTAAGATTGACCCAGGAAATGAGGTCTTTCATCCCTCACAACAAGCCTCCGAGAGTGGATGAGAGAACATGTTGAGTGCAGGGGTCAGACTCATGTGAGAGGAATTCCAACTCAAGGAACTGCCATGCAAGGAGGCTGGTCAGGTCATACTGTGACAGATTGAAAGCTGCCACTCTGCAAACAGAGGTTTCTACAAAAAGTGGAGCCCTGTTACAAAGTGTGGAAGCCAATATCATTTGGATCCAAAGCTCAAACACCAGCCAGTGCAGAAAGAGGATTTTGTCAGTTGTGCATGGGTATGAGAGGAGCTGCATATTTTTCAACGTGAGCAAATTTCACGGTGGGAATGATCGTTATTCACTGCAGGAGATCTATTAAAAAAAAGTCTGAAACTCCACAAACTGGTGTTTTCGAGTTAAGATTTCACCCTTAAGTATCGTGAAGGGCAGCACAGTGGTTCAATGGTTAACACTGCTGCCTCACAGCACCAGGGATCTGGGTTCGATTCCACTTTCGGGTGACAATCTGTGTGGAGTTTGCACATTCTTACCATATCTGCGTGGGTTTCCTCCGGGTGCTCCGGTTTCCCTGCACAGTCCAAAGACGTGCAGGTTCAGGGCATTGGCCACGCTAAGTTGCCCTTGGTATCCAGGGATGCACTTGATATGTAGATTATCCATGGGAAATGCAGAGTCAAAGGGATAGAACAGGGGGTTGTGTCTGAGTGGTATGCCCTTAGGAGGGTTGGTAAGGACTCAATGGGCCAAATGGCCTGCTTCTACACTGTGGGGATTCTATGATTCACGGATGGGAAGTGGCGCTGACAGATAACCCATCTCCATTGTTGTCACAGGAGAAATATGAGAGGAAAAAATCCAGGGATAAAAATCGTTCGGCTACTGAATCCAACACCAGGAAACCTGGACTGAACCAACTTAGCAGTAAAATCAGCATGCATGAAAAATGATACAGATGCTCTATCAGCATGGGATAACCTGAGAAGATAGAGCAGCTACAGTGCTTATGGTGTCAGAGATAATGGGAACTGCAGATGCTGGAGAATCCACGATAATAAAGTGTGAAGCTGGATGAACACAGTAGGCCAAGCCGCATCTCAGGAGCACAGTGTGTTAGGTTTTATTGGTAGAGGGATTGAGTTCCGGAGCCATGACGTCATGCTGCAACTGTACAAAACGCTAGTGCGGCCTCATTTGGAATATTCAGTTCTAGTTGCCCCATTACAGGAAGGATGTGGAAGCATTGGAAAAGGTGCAGAGGAGATTTACCAGGATGTTGCCTGGTCTGGATTGCAGGCCCTATGAAGAAAGGCTGAGGGACTTGGGTCTGTTCTCATTGGAGAGAAGGAGGCTGAGGGGATTTAATAGAGACATACAAGATGATCAGAGGATTAGATAGGGTGGACAGTGAAAGTCTTTTTCCAAAGATGATGACTACAAATTGAGGGGTGATAGATTTAAGACAGATGTCAGAGGCAGGTTCTTTAGTCAGAGAGTGGTGAGGGTGTCGAACGCCCTGCCTGCTAATGTAGTCAACTCAGCCACATTAGGGGCATTTAAACAGTCCTTGAATAAGCATATGGATAATGATGTGATAGTGTAGGGGGAGGGGCTTAGATTAGTTTACAGTTCGGCGCAACATTGAGGGCCAAAAGGCCTGTTCTGCGCTGTATTGTTCTATGTTCTATGTTCTATGTACAGCCAGAAATATGATGGTTTTGGGTCATCAGAAATGACATGCACTGAAACCAAGTGACACAATGCGAACAGTATACAGGGGAACTGAGATTCAAAAAGACCCAAATCTGGGGGACAAACTAAGGAAAAGACATTGCCTAGGTGTTCTACATCACTGAAGCAGACTGTCCTGATTCCTGGATAATGAAGTGTGAAGCTGGATGAACACGGCAGGCCAAGCAGCATCTCAGGAGCACAAAAGCTGACATTTCGGGCCTAGACCCTTCATCAGAGAGGGGGATGGGGTGAGGGTTTCACAGTGGTCGAAAACACCCTTGACTGCGTCTCCCGCATTTCCTGCAACACATCCCTCACACCCCGCCCCCGCCACAACCACCCAAAGAGGATCCCCCTCGTTCTCACACACCACCCCACCAACCTTCGGATACAACACATCATCCTCCAGCACTTCCACCATCAACAATCCAACACCACCACCCAAGACATTTTTCCATCCCCACCCTTGTCTGCTTTCCGGAGGGACCACTCTCTCCGTGACTCCCTTATTCGCTCCACATTGCCCTCCAACCCCACCACACCCGGCACCTTCCCCTGCAACCGCAGGAAATGCTACACTTGCCCCCACACCTCCTCCCTCACCCCTATCCCAGGCCCCAAGATGACTTTCCACATTAAGCAGAGGTTCACCTGCACATCTGCCAATGTGGCATACTGCATCCACTGTACCCGGTGTGGCTTCCTCTACATTGGGGAAACCAAGCGGAGGCTTGGAGACCGCTTTGCAGAACATCTCCGCTCGGTTCGCAATAAACAACTGCACCTCCCAGTCGCAAACCATTTCCACTCCCCCTCCCATTCTTTAGATGACATGTCCATCATGGGCCTCCTGCAGTGCCACAATGATGCCACCCGAAGGTTGCAGGAACAGCAACTCATATTCCGCTTGGGAACCCTGCAGCCCAATGGTGTCAATGTGGACTTCACCAGCTTCAAAATCTCCCCTTGCCCCACCGCATCCCTAAACCAGCCCAGTTTGTCCCCTCCCCCCACTGCACCACACAACCAGCCCAGCTCTTCCCCTCCCCCCACTGCATCCCAAAACCAGCCCAGCCTATCTCTGTCTCCCTAACCTGTTCTTCCTCTCACCCATCCCTTCCTCTCACCTCAAGCTGCATTTCCTACCTACTAACCTCATCCCACCTCCTTGACCTGTCCGTCTTCCCCGGACTGACCTATCCCCTCCCTACCCCCCCACCTATACTCTCCTCTCCACCTATCTTCTTTTCTCTCCATCTTTGGTCTGCCTCCCCCTCTCTCCCTATTTATTCCAGAGCCTTCACCCCATCCCCCTCTCTGATGAAGGGTCTAGACCCGAAACGTCAGCTTTTGTGCTCCTGAGATGCTTCTTGGCCTGCTGTGTTCATCCAGCTTCACACTTTATTATCTTGGATTCTCCAGCATCTGCAGTTCGCATTATCACTGGTCCTGATTCCTGGCCTTGAATAACTGCTGCCTAAGGTCATAGAGATGTACAGCACAGAAAAAGGCCCTACAGCTCATCACTTCCACACGAGTCAAAATTAACCACCTGCCTATTCTAATCCCATTTTCCAGCACTTGACCCATAATATTGTGTGCCTTGGCATTGCACATGCACGCCTAAACACGTCTTAAATATTATGAGGGTTTCTGCCTCTACCACCCTTATAGGCAGTGAGTTCCAGATTCACACCTGTCTCTGGGTGAAAACATCCCCTCTAAACCTTCTGCCCCTTGGCTTTAATCTATATCCCCTGGTCATTGGGCCCCTCCACTAAGGGGAAAAGTTTCTTCCTATCTACCCTATCTATGTCTCAATCTCAATCATATCCCTTCTCAATCTTCTTTGCTCTAAGGAAAACAAACCCGTCACAAGAATAATACAGCAGCGAAACAGACCCTACAGTCCAAGTCTGCCCATGTCAACCTGGTTCCCTAAACTGAACCAGTCACATTTGCCATTTGGCCCACATCCCTCTCAACTCTTCCTATTCACGTACCTGTCCAAATGTCTTTTAAATGTTGTCATTGTACCCACCTCCACCATTTCCTCTGGCAGTTCATTCTGTATGTGCACTACCCTCTGTGTGAAAAAATTGCTCCTGAGGTGCCTTTTAAATCTTTCCCTTCTCACCTTAAACATATGGCCTCTAGTTTTGGAGACCCCTCCCTTAGGAAAAAAAATTACTCGGTTATTTACCTTATCTATGGCCCTCATGAATTTATGAACTTCTGTCAGGTCATTTATAGTCTACTTCTGACATGACTGTGCCCTCATGGCCTGATTTCTGCTGTTAAGGTGGGTAACCCACATGACATGCTTTTCACTCCATGAATGAGAGCTGTGGGGAAGAATTATACCTGAGACTGAGCAGAGGCAGCCACAGGGATGGCTGAGGGTTAAGATGGGGTTGTTAAATCATCTCAGTCTTCTGGAGCTTCTGGTCTATTTGCAGTAAAACCTGTTAGGTATTTGGCTCACCATCCAATCACTCTTGTTATGCTAACTCAGTGCATTCTCACAAACCCCTACCCACCTCCTAATCACCCCCTCAAATGCAGCGTGCAAAATGACGTCCTTTCAATGCTCGTTCTGCCAGTATAGACTCTGAATAGAACCTTATCGTCACAATTTCAGTGGAAAAAAGTTTCACAAATCTTCTTTTGAAGATAGAAACTGTTGTTCCTGCAATCCTGTAAAAGCAGCAATCAAAGAGGTCAGGAAAATAGCAAAAAGAGAGAGGCTTCAAATACTAAACTCTCTTATTCTTCTGCTAATAAACATTGAGACACTAGAAAAAGAGGTCCCACAAACAGCAGGCTATTCGAACTGTCAGTCAGAAGGCCTGGGCTTACCTTGAAGTCTGGTTCCATTGTAATACCCTTCCACCTGGGAATGGTTACTATGCCTGGCTGTGACAAGAGGGCTGCTGGCCAGGGAGGTGATGGCCTAGTGGTATTATCACTGGACTATTAATCCAGAGACCTAGACAATGTCCCGGAGACCTGGATTCCAATCCTGCCACAGCAGATAGTGGGATTTGAACAGAATAAATACCTGGAAGTAAGGATCTAATGATGACTGTGATTGTTGATTCTTGGGGGGGAAAACCCATCTGGTTCATTAATGTCATTTAGGGAAGGAAACTACCATCCTTACCTGGTCTGGCCTACATGTGACTCCAGACCCACAGTAATAGAACATAGAACATAAAAAAGTACAGCACAGTACAGGCCCTTTGGCCCGCGATGTTGTGCTGTGGAATAATCCTAACCCAAAAATAAAATAACCTAACCTACATTCCCCTCAATTCACTGCTGTCCATGTGCATGTCCAGCAGTCACTTAATGTGCTTGACTCTTAACTGCCCTCTGGGCAATTAGGGATTGGCAATAAATGCTGTCTGGCCAGCAATGCCCACATCCTGTGAATGTAGAAAGGGGGGAAAATAAAATTGGTTGGCAACTTCTGGAGATGGGACTCCCTCCCAGATGGGGGCAGAGGGCACGTCTCAAGTCAATGTTTAGCTCAGCAGCAATTCACTGGCTGTCAACCAAGAGAGGCAGGCTTACCCTGATATCTGCATTGACCCAATGTCTCTCTTCTAATCATGACTTCATACTTTGTTCCAAAGTACATTTTGTTCATGTGTAGGTCGATGATGTTTTACAGAGGTAACTATCCATTGAACAGGCTACAGATCGCAGATAAGTCTTACATTGCCCCATTGGCCAACTCAAATAACAATACTACGTCAGAGGGTATTTCAATCCTGGAGCACTTAACCAAAGTATTGCATCTGAAAAACAACACTGCCAACCCTGGGACAGTTCTTGTATGTTCCTCAATAGGTAACAAAAATATTTGATGAATAGGTGGAGCAGCAGGGTGTAATGATGACATGGAAGCTAGAGGTGGGGGGTTCCCTGCCCCTTCTTCATAAAAATGTATAAAGCATAGAGGCTCATTCCAAGAGGGACAAAATTGGAAAAGCACGGAAGTTCCAATGCATAGAATCTTGGATAAATGATTCTTGGTGTACTGAGAGCTGGTTTGGTCTGCACATCACAGACAGAATATGGAAAAAGTGCCGAAGGGGTAAAGAACAATTTGTGAGGATAGCATCCAAGCTGAACACAAGATGCAGGCCTATTCTTTTAGGAAAGGAAAGGCTTAGTGGTGACCTAAATCTTTAAGAAAAATAACATTATGGGTTTATTAGGCCTGAATCATGTTTCAGGGAAGTTAAAAACTAGGGACTATAAATATAAGCTAATAAAAGTGATGAGGAGTCCAGGAGTTAACCTTTGATCCTGTGCGTGCTGAGACTGTGGAGTTTATATAAATAATATAGATTGATTCAAGAGGAAGTTAGATAAACACATGAGGGGAGAAGAAGAAGCAGAGGATATGATGATATGTGTGGATGGCATAAAATAGGAGAAGGCTCACATGAGACAAAGGTAGTTCTGTTGTAAGATAACAAAGTGTGGAGCTGGATGAACACAGCAGGCCAAGCAGCATCTCAGGAGCACAAAAGCTGACGTTTCGGGCCTAGACCCTTCATCAGAGAGGGGGATGGGGTGAGGGTTCTGGAATAAATAGGGAGGGGGGGGAGAGGCGGACCGAAGATGGAGAGAAAAGAAGATAGGTGGAGAGGAGAGTATAGGTGGGGAGGTAGGGAGGGGATAGGTCAGTCCAGGGAAGACGGACAGGTCAAGGAGGTGGGATGGGGTTAGTAGGTAGGAGATGGAGGTGCGGCTTGGGGTGGGAGGAAGGGATGGGTGAGAGGAAGAACAGGTTAGGGAGGCAGAGATAGGCTGGACTGGTTTTGGGATGCAGTGGGTGGAGGGGAAGAGCTGGGCTGGTTGTGTGGTGCAGTGGGGGGAGGGGACGAACTGGGCTGGTTTTGGGACGCTGTGGGGCAAGGGGAGATTTTGAAGCTGGCGAAGTCCACATTGATACCATTGGGCTGCAGGGTTCCCAAGCGGAATATGAGTTGCTGTTCCTGCAACCTTCGGGTGGCATCATTGTGGCATTGCAGGAGGCCCATGATGGACATGTCATCTAAAGAATGGGAGGGGGAGTTAAAATGGTTTGCGACTGGGAGGTGTAGTTGTTTATTGCGAACCGAGCGGAGGTGTTCTGCAAAGCGGTCCCCAAGTCTCCGCATGGTTTCCCCAATGTAGAGGAAGCCACACCGGGTACAATGGATGCATTTATTCCAGAACCCTCACCCCATCCCCCTCTCTGATGAAGGGTCTAGGCCCGAAACGTCAGCTTTTGTGCTCCTGAGATGCTGCTTGGCCTGCTGTGTTCATCCAGCCTCACATTTTATTATCTTGGATTCTCCAGCATCTGCAGTTCCCATTATCTCTGATACAATCTAGTTCTGTTGTAACACATGTTTTGTTCATGCAAATTGGCTGTAACACTGCAAGGCTAAGGCAAACTTTCTGCTGTACAGGTGTAGTGATTTTCTACAGTGATTTCCCTATCACACCACGGCGATTTTCTATAGTGTGAAGTCGTACAAGAATACAACTATGGTGTCTTGGGAGATATACCTCTATGTCACATGAAGACGGTGGTAAATTTCACAATTATTTGATATAGAGACAAGAAATAAGACAATCAAAAGTCACATCTTTTAACTTGCAGAAATTTATTGCATGTTGACACAACATGGGGCCTACTGACAGCTACAAGGCCTAAACCAGTAAGAATTCTGAATCTTTTATAAACTCTCATTACAAAGTTAGTCAATAAACATTGTTAGCCACTGTGTTGAGCTGAGATCTGTTGAAGTTGACTGTCAACCACACAGGTGCATGGGGTACATTGTCTCATGCACTGTCAGAACTGAGCCTGGAAGTAACAGAGCAACATTAATGTGCAGTTAGTTTGTAGGTCAGGACACAGAGCTTACTGAGAGACATGTTGCTGAGGTTTTTCGTCTTGTAGGGCAAACGCTTGACTGCCAAATTTCAATTAATCACAACCATTCATACAACATATTTTAAATTTGTCATTCTTGCATTTATCCTGAATGCCAAATTTTTAAATCTGTTGTATAAATTATCATGAGAAATTGAAACCTGGCACTTTTGCATTTGTCCTGATGAGTGCAAGAGAAACAATTTTGCAACACGTTCCTCTTTTCAGTAAAATAACAAGCTTGGCTCATTAGAGTCAAACTCCCCTATTTTATCATGGGCTATCTAAACCCTTTGAAATAAATGAGTTAGCTCCTCCAGGAACAGAGCAAGGAGTAGAAATTGATCCTAAATGTTTCATAGTTAAAGGCATGCCCAGAATTAAGGGTCACAGTGTTAACATTTGAGTTTGGCCATTCAGAGGTGATGCCAAGAAGTGCTCCGTCGCACAGAGTCATTAAAAACCTCGAACTCTTTCCCCAAAGGAACTGAAAGTCTTCAAGCTAAGCTCAATACATTTTCATTAGGGAACGGCATTAAACATTATGGGATCAACATGGATAAATGGAGTTTGGATTTAGATGAGCCATGATGTAAATTAGTGGCAGAACAGGCTCAAAGAGTTGAGTAGCCCACTCCTATTTCAATGTTTCTGATCCACGGATAAAGGAAATTTAGAACATTTCATTAAATTGAGAGGATTAGACAAGCTGACACAGTCCAAACTGGTGAGAGGCAGATTTAGATATTACATCAGGAAACTCTCTCCAGAATAAAAACTGGGGTCAGTGTTCAGCCAGTTAGATGCCACATTGAGGGAATGTAGGATCTTCTGGATCAACGAAGTGAGTGGAATGGCTCCTCCTTGTCTGTGATTAAACAGGAAAACGGGATGAGTTCCTTACTCCCAGTAACTCCCTAGCTCAAGGCTCACACTTAGAAAAATCTGCCCTCATGTATTAACCATCTGTAAAATACTCAGTGAGTTACCATAACCCTCAAATAGAATGCTGGGAAATCTGACCGCCCTCAGTGGGGCTGCTGGACGTATGTGAGGAATAGTCATAAACCTGAGGCTCACAAAAGAATAAGTTTAAAATACAGACATTGGCTTTGAAATAATAGTTCTGCCCACGAAAAATAAAAATTTTGTCAAAATGTATTCTGACACCAGCAACATTGCGTGTAAAATGTCAAAAGTCAAACATCATTAAAACATCATTGCAGCAACAAAAAAAACCTTTGCCATTATTCTTCCTTGAATTTTGCATGCAAGTAAATGCATCATCCCCCTTCCGTATCCACTACAGCAGCTCAGGCCCCTGGAATTGTACTTTATTCAGTGGTGTGTTCAGCCTAGTTACTTGTGGAATCACAGTTTCAATTCCAAGTGCACATACTTCTTAACAGTCTGCATTGACAGAAATATCAGAAGCAATTAAAGCTGCGAAGTGCATAAAGTTTCAGAAACATAAATGAAGACAGAATGAATGAGTGGTGACTATTAACTAATCATGTCTTCATGCAATTCTGCAATCTTGTTATTATCCACATGCTACACTTAAAATGCTAACAATCAAAGAGTGATTGCATCATTCACAAAAACAATTGTGCCCAATGACTGGACATCCATTTCACACATATGCAGGTCCACAATTGATTTCAATGTATGCAACAGAGTTTCTACAAACTGAACTAAATACAATACCATTTGTCTGATTTACAAAACGAATGCATTACAATGACAAAAGCTCCATTGTCCTATAATGAACACCTTGATAAGGAGATCACTAATGTATACGTGTGCAAAAATCAGTCACTATTGACTTGTATTTCTGTGAAACTGATTGAGCCAGTAATTGTTACAATATGTAATAATCTACTAAAACCGAAGGGCACACATCAAAAACTATAACTATGTTTGATCTACATATTTTTGAAGAAATGTTTGAGAAACCAAAAATAAAATTATTAATCTGAAGCTACGATAATAGCACCAAGAAAAATTACAAGTCCAATAAAAGATTCATCTAAGGGATTGTGAAAAAGCTAACAATTCACTCTTATATAATGTTGATCCAGTATTGTTGCACGTAAAAAAGGGGGTGTTGACTTGATACTATTGGAATGGGTACTATAATAAAGGTCAGGGTTCACAGATTGTGAGCAACCACAATGTAAATTAACTGGATTACAATGACAAAGATCTTTTGATTCAAATTTATCCTCTATCCTTTTATTCAGACTTGTGTCCCTTTTCATTGACTGATGGGAGAATAATTAAGGCAGCCAGTAGTCAGATACAAACCTGAGGTAGCCAAATATGAAATCAGGTGAAATCAAATCTGCTGTTCGTGATAAAGGGACAGGCCAGCTAGCTGAAATATTCTCACAGTGCAACGAAACCCTGCTGCACATTTGGCTTATACACATACTGCGCACACAGCACACACAACATTGCCCCTTTTAAAAGATCAAGAAATAACAAATATCACACAGAAATGGTGGTTGGCACCTTAAAAATACTGCAATCCCAAATGGAAACCTTTGGACCTCACTGAGGGAGTTGCAGTTCCTGTGTTAACAGGCAGCTACAACAGTAATAAGGAGGCAAAGGTTTTCTCCTACTTTTTCAAAACACTGTAAATCAACAAAACCTTACAGAATATGCAATTCTTCCACTAGGGTTCTACAAGATCTACTCTAAAGCCTTCAATAAACATATGCAGAGTTTGGACAGGGTAATCGATGACAGTTTGCTACAGCATTTCATAGACAACACATTCACAGATACCCACCTAACACCTGCTATCTGTGTTAAGATTAATATATCCACACCGCTGGATTTGCAACACGCACAGACAGATCTTTCACTTTCTCTAAACACATTGGTCACAATTGACTGCTGTACATTTTACATTTAAACATAGGGGCTCCTGCTTCTCTGTTTTTACAGATTTCACCCATTCTGGGAATGAAGGTTTGGGCTGGGTTAGATCCATCTTTCCAACATTTCATCAATTTCCGCCTTGCAATGAGCGTACAGGAAACTGCTTCCATAGGGTGGGATTGACCTTTGCCCTGTAAGGGAAGCATTCTTTTCTAACCAATAGTCAAAACCCAGCTCGCTGAATACAACTGAACAACATCAAAGCGGGGATGGGGATGGCTGCCTCTGGGATGAAGCTACAGCAATCTTAAACCCACAACTGGAATAAACTTGCAACCATCTGAGTTCAACGTCCAACAGCATACAATCCCTTCCAATTGCAACTGAGGTTGAAAGTCCCCTTGAATGGCAACATGGCATTGACACTAACCAATATTAACTGTCTAAGTGCGAAGATTGCAACGGAATCCTGCTGCTCATACAGTTCACACGTTTTTGCGTTATGAAGTGAACTCAGTCAACCTTATTTTCCTTACTAATGTACAAAAAGCATTAACAAATTTTGCAAATTCAAAACCTGTTTCCTAAATTCGACACAAGCTCCAGAAAAAATATCCAGGCAAAAGTATTTGCCAGGGCCAGTGTCAGTATTGTCCCAAACTTGCAGAGCTGGCTGTCACTACATTATACCTTGAAAACTGTGATAATGAGCCCCAAATAGTTTTCCCAGCTGGAGACAGAACACAAGTCTCCAGGAGTTCTACTTTCCCAAGATTTGACATGAACTTGCTTCAAACAAAACATCGACCTGGCACCAAAATGTTGCCAAGAGAAAATTCAGCACTGGAAACAGTTTTAAACCTGAGTTAGAAAAAACATCGACGAAAGATGTTTCTCTTTCCTGGTATCCCATTCCTCAAGCTCTTTCTGAGGCAGAAAACAAAGGCAAGATTCTCACAACAGCAAAGCAGAAAAGTCAGATCTGTCTCGCAAATCGATGGCAACGATATGAACCATTCTTGGCCTGAAAGGCAATTTTCTGAAAATGTCATACTATTGCTACTTGCAAGAAGTAAATTTGTGTGATTCACTCAATATGGCTCTGGTTACTTGGCTGCGGGGAGCAGAGCATCACATTCACCAGCAATCCCTTGGGGTGAATTTCCATCCAATGAGTTTCCAAGCTAGCACTAAAAACTTGCCAATCCCGCACATGAGACACTTAAAACTAAAATCTTTTGTTTAAAGTTTCAAGCCCAAGGATTTGTAACCAAATAAAGACCTTCTATGCTGTACAGTCTATTATGTAAATGTGTGCATTCAATTGCTGTCAGTTTTGTGTAAGTCTTTGCTGCAATTGAACTTTTGCCCATATTTATATGTTCAATGGAATCCTCACAATGGGAGAAGTAGCTATCCTCATTGACATTTCGCATCGACCACAGTGTAGGAAGGGGAAAAAAAATGACAACGGAGAGATGCAACAAAGTTAAAAGACAAACACAGGAGGTGGAAGCCTATATTGTATCTACAAAGTTAAGGCAAAAAAAACTGACTTGTTTATGTTGCTCTGGGAAAACAAAACCCACTCAGTTTAAAAATGTATGAAGCTAATTGCTTTGCACTGAGGCTTGCAAAAAGAATTGAACTAAAGTGAGTAAGGAATTGCTAGAAACCTGTTTATGGAGTTGACCAGGTCTACTAGTCTGGATCCAATATAATTCATAGACAAATCCTGGGACAAAAGAGATCTTGTTATCAGCTGCTTCCACGGAATCTTTAAACAGCAACTAAGACAATATTTACAGGCAATCATTTATAAAACTAAGCCTCAGGAGGCCTATGCATTCATTAACCATGGATGTGCCTACGAACTGGCATAAATTGGCACAGTCCATCAACTCTATCAGTCTCTCTACACTCTTTTCAACACGATATTCCATGCACAGTGCAGGTGAAATGTTGGAAGTAGACGTCAGTACGGATCTGGATCACTCTGACACTTATTTCAGTAAATGCATTCACAATTTATGGCAATGGAGAGAGAATGGTCTGGTTTCATGTTTGGTCACTATTTCTCTCAGGTGATACGGGTCGATATCAAAATGAAACGTCTGTGCAAGTCAGCAGATTTACCCCGAAAGGGCTACGTCAGAGACCTGTATGTTATGCCCCTCCACACTTCTGCAATTCACTGCTTTGTATTGTCCTCACATTTGCCTATCTGCATCTTTAATATGCCACTTTTGTGCAAGAGCCAGAGTTGCAGGAACTCCTCTGGCATGGCATGGTAGCCCGAAAAAGGCATCACATTGTCATAGTAGTGGTGGCTAATTATCCTCCCTTGCAGGTCCATTGAAAAGGGCCAAAAACCATAAAGGGTCACATCTTCACAGAGGCCCAAGGCAACGCTGACAAGGAATAGGCCCGTGGACAAGCGTTTGGCATGGATTCCCTTGCCCTTCCAGAACTTCTCGACGTTGCGCAAAAAATCCGGATTGGCAAAGAGAATGGTTTGATTGGCACTGAAATCAGACAATGTGTAGTAGGTGCGGAAGGAAGGATCTGTCCCTGTCTTCATGGAAAAGGCAGGCATGTAAATGTAGCTACGGCCATACACTTTCATACTTTCCACAAAGGACTTCCTGGACCACAGAAGGTTCTGAAATCTGGAAGAAAATGAAAGAAAAATTGAATTTTCACCACTATCCGTCAGATTCTGATGGAAGTTCTCTTAAACTATCAATCTTACAAATAGCAAACACTTCACTCTTGGTAGAACACCAATTTATTGCATCATGGGTTACCAAACATTATTGTATCCAGGTAATTTATGGTTTATTGAAAGATATGAATGCAGTGAGTACTGAACTGACCTTTCACCTCTGGATAAAGATTTGCTATCTCATCTAACTGCAAAGCTAGATACAGTAAACGTTTAAGTAAGCATTTCATAATTCTCATTGAGCATGCATACTACTGAGCAGTCTGTAGGAAAACTGATCCAACCGGGGCTAGCTAAGAGATTAAGGATAGTATTAAATGAAAAGGACGGGCTTGTAACCCTGCCAAGGCAATTAGTAAGTCCGTGGATTGGCAACACTTTCAAAAGGAGTGGCTTGATAGAATGAGACATTAGAAGGGCACTAACCAGCAACAAATATTGAGACAAGTAGTTGTAATGGCTACAAATATCTTAGACAGATGGAAGCAGCAAAAGTAAATCTGGGTCGCTTAGTGCTGGGACAAAAGAAATTTTTACAAGTAACCATCAAGTGACTATGTCACACATAAACCTGCATCCCCACACCTCCCCACCCCCCCGATCCCACACCACCCCACCCCAGGCCTGTCTGTAGCCTATCACACTACACTACATGCATTTCCTCCAATGCCTCTGCACTGTCATCCAATGAGGTGAAGTTGCCCCTGTATGATTTCCATCCTTATCTGTTTCTTTTTGGTGAGTTTGCACTTTTCTTCTTGCTCGTATGCCATTACCTCTGCGAATCCCTTGACCGCCTCCAATTTCTAATCTGCTTACGGCCTCTCAGTGACAACATCTGACAGTACAGTGTTAGTTGGCACATGTGCAATGGTGACCCAACACTACCTCACCATCACCTTTCAGAATTCCTCCACCAATGACAAATTATCAGGCTCTTACCTGACATCGATTACTGAGTGAACAAATATCCCCATCAGCCACACATTGGAAAAACTGGTGCTACTATTTTTAGGTCCCAAACCAAAACTTTGCTCTTTAGCTTTCAGTCTATCACTCTCCCTGACAACAGTCTGAGATTAAACAGTCTAATCACAAGCTCAGTGTCCTAGCTGATTCCAGAATAAGATTCTGATCTCAATTTTCTGCCGTCGCTAAGACTGTTTTTTTCCATTTCTGCAAACTCACAAAGCAAGAGGAAGCCCCAGCATGGACTCCCAGCCTCGAGGTGAGATCCAGCATAGACTCCTGGCTTCAGGGTGAGGCCCAGCACAGATTCCTGGCCTCGAGGTGAGGCTCAGTGCAGACTCCCGGCCTCGAGCTGAGGCCTAGCGCAGGCTCCTGGCCTCGAGGTGAGGCCTAGCGCAGACTCCCGGCCTCGAGCTGAGACCCAGTGCAGAATCCTGGCCTCAAGGTGAGGCCCATGCTGACTCCCGGCCGCGTGGTGAGGCCGAGTGCAGACACCAGGCCTCGAGGTGAGGCCAAGTGCACACTCCCAGCCTCGAGTCGAAGCCCAGTGTGGACTCATCTGCTCCATTTGTTTTTATTTTTTTTCTCTTTTTCTGTCTTTAGAAGGGCTGTAATGCTGAACTTTTAAGTTTATTACTGATTTAAACCTAAGATTTTATACCTATGAACCTTTGTACCAAAGATCGTACTGGGACTGACAATTTTATACACTTTTCACTCTGCTGCTAAATCTAATTCTAATTCTGTATTAGCTCATCCACTGCTGAAAATCTCAGATGTGCCTTTGTTTCATTTAGGCCAGACTATTCCATGAAACTCCTGGCTAGTTTCCCGAATGTTTCTTTTCTGTGTAAAACTAAAGTAATCAAAAACTCAGTTTTAAAAACCAAATAAAAACCAAAAGAACCACAGATGCTGTAAATCAAAAACTCAGACTTGAGGAAGGGTCACCGGACCTGAAACGTTAACTCTGTTTTCTCTTTGCAGATCCAGCCAGGCCTGCTGAGTTTTTCCAGCCATTTCTGTTTTTGTTCCTCAGCTTTAAAATACTGATCTGTTTTTAAGGTTTTGCGTCCTGCTCTCCCCACATCTCTGTAATCTTCTCCAAACAACAGCCCTCTGCATCTGGTCTCCTGTACATCTCCACCTTTAATGTATTTTTAAAATTCATTCAAAGGATGAAAGTGTCACTGGCTATGTTGGCAGTTAAGAGTCGACCACATTGCTGTGGGTCTGGAGTCTCATGTAGGCCAGAACAGGTAGGAATGGCAGTTTCCTTCCCTAGAGGTCTTTAGAGAACCAGATGAGATTTTTTCCCCAACAATCAGCAACGGATTCATGGTCATTATCAGTCTCTAAATTCCATATTTTTTTCATTGAATTCAAATTCCACAATCTGCTGTGGCAGTATTTGAACTCAGGTCCCTAGGCCATTATCCGGGTCTCTGGATTAACAGTCCAGTGATAATACCACTCAGCCACCACCTCTCCTTCGCACTCCTGGCTGCCTGGGTTCCAGGTTTTGGAATTCCCTCTCAACGCCTCGCTGCCTCTCCAACTTTTTGGTCCAAGATCGTGGCAGGGCAGGACGTTCCAGCCGGAGCTCGTCTGCTCCGTCCATTCCTGTACATTTGCTCTCTCTTTCTATTCTCTCTGTCTTTTTCCTCCTCTGTGGAGGGGAGGACCCAGTGGCCCAGAGCGAAGATGACGGTTGGGAAACAGTGGAACCAGGCCAGACCATGCGGGAGCCCTTCTAGAAAGACTGTATCTATCTTGTTAGCTTTATTTCTTATTTTCCTAACTTACACTCTGTATATCTGTAATGTAGTGTAACGTTTTTTCCTTATTTTATCTACTTCTTGTACCCAGGATTTGTACCTCCGTACTGTGTATCTAAGATGGCACTGTGTGATGGTGACATTGTGTGTTTTTCACTGTACTCCTGTTCTTTTGTAACTTGAGCACATGTGAATTCTAACTTTGCTTTTCTCCTTTAGGACACCTTAAAACCTTCCAGTCAAGTTTTAGGTAATCTCATCTACTGTCTCCTTTTTTGGCTCATGGCTGTTTGTTTCCTGTGATGTACCTTGGGTACATTTTATAACCTTTAAGACACTACATACTTATAAGTTACTGATGTTGCTGCTGTTAGGAAATCACGAAACGCCTTCCCAGTAGAAAGGCCGAAAATCTACTAGAAATAGCGGATCATTCTGAAAGCTGAAGTGATTTAAGATAATATCAATTAAGAAAAAGTACTGGAGAAATTAATTGGGCTAAAATTCAGTAAATTCCCTGTGTCAAACAGCCTATATCCTAGAGTTCCAAAAGGAGTAGCTACAGATATACTGGATGCAATGGTTCTAACTTTCCCAAATTCCTCAAATTCTGGAACGGTTCCAACAGATTGCAAGTTAGCAAAAGTTCTACACTTTTTGAGAAAGGAGGCAGACAGAAAGCAACAGGTCAGTTAGTCCACTAATCAGTTATTAAGAAAAGGTATTTTTTTTAAAACTCATTCATGGGATGAGGGTGTTCCTGGCTAGGCCAACATTATTGCCCAGAGGGCAGTTAAGAGTCAACCACATTACTGTGAGTCTGGAGTCACGTGTCGTCCAGTAAGGTAAAGATGGCAGTTTCCTTTCCGAAAGGATATTAGTGAACCAGACAGGTTTTTCCCTGTCAATTGGCAATGGAGTCACGGTCATTGTTAGACTCTTAATTCCACACTTTTTATGAATTCAAATTCCACCATCTGTTGTGAAGGGATTTGAACCCTGGTCCGCACAATATTAGCGATAACAAGTTGTGGAGCTGGATGAACACAGCAGGCCAAGCAGCATTAGAAGAGCAGAAAGGCTGACGTTTCGGGCCTAGACCCTTCTTCAGAAATGGGACTCATCTCCGTCCACCACCGCCAACACAATTCCGCCCATAGCTGACGGTGCGTGGCCCACCACCGATGCCACTCCACCCATCGCCTCCACGGCCAGCAGCTCCAGAGGAGACCATAGCACCCAGCCCTGCCGGGTCTTCACCATACACCCCCAGACCTGCCCCTTACGGTCAGTCCTCAATAAAGGGCTCACCGTTGTCCCCCTCCACACACACATCAACGAATACCAGTCACGTTTGGACATTGAGCGGTTTTTCCACCACCTCCGCCTCTGCGCTTACTTTTTCAACCGTGAGCCTAACCCTCCCTCTACTGACCCCTTCTCCCGCCTCCAACACACCCCACTTCTCCTGGACACCACCCCAGGGCCCCCTACCCTCTCTCAGCCTCTTAATTTCCAACTGCCGTCGAGACATCAACCGTCTCAACCTCTCCACCCCTCTCACCCAATCCAACTTCTCCCCCGCAGAATGGGCAGCCCTCCACTCCAAACCCAACCTCATCACAAAACCCACAGACAAGGGAGGCGCAGTTGTAGTATGGCAGAATGACCTCAATGTCAATGAGGCCAGGTGCCAACTCTCCGACACCTCCCCCTGAAGCCCCCTTGATCATGACCCCACCCCCGATCACCAAACCATCATCTCCCAAACCATCCACAACCTCATCACCTCAGGTGACCTGCCACCCACAGCCTCCAACTTCATTGTTCCTCAACTCTGCACCGCCTGCTTCTTTCTCCTTCCCAAAATCCACAAACCTGACTGCCCTGGTCGACCCATTGTCTCAGCCTGCTCCTGCCCCACTGAACTCATCTCCACCTATCTAGACTCCATTTTCTCCCACTTGGTCCAGGAGCTCCCCACCTACATCCGTAACACCACCTATGCTCCACCTCCTCCAGAACTTCCAATTCCCCGGTCCCCAACACCTCATCTTTACGCTGGATGTCTAGTCCCTATACACCTGCATTCCCATACAGCTGGCCTAAAGGCCCTCTGCTTCTTCCTGTACCACAGGCCCGACCAGTCCCCTTCCCATGACACCCTCATCCGCTGAGCCAAACTTATCCTCACCCTCAACAACTTCTCTTTCAATTCCACCTACTTCCTACAGACAAAGGGGGTGGCCATGGGTACCTGCATGGGCCCAAGCTACGCCTGCCTCTTTGCATGTTATGTGGAACAGTCCCTCTTCCGTACCTACACTGCGCTTAAACCCCACCTCTTCCTCCGTTACATTGATGACTGTATCGGTGCCGCTTCATGCTCCGAAAGGAGCTCGAACAGTTCATCCACTTCACCAACACCTTCCACCCCAACCTCAAGTTCACCTGGGCCATCTCCAATACCTCTCTCTCCAGTCCAGATTTCTCTGTCAAAAGAGCATTTCTGAAGAAGGGTCTATACCCGAAACATCAGCCTTCCTGCTCCTCTGATGCTGCTTGGCCTGCTGTGTTCATTCAGCTCTACACCTTGTTATCTCAGATTCTCCAGCATCTGCAGTTCCTACTATCTCTTCCTCAGAGCATTACCTGAGTCACTGGATCAAACAGCCCAGTGATGATATGACTAAGCCATCACCTCCCCTTTCAAACCATTAAAAAAAAATGGGTAGTAGGGCACTAAGAAAATTCTAATATTGTTTGACAGACTGAAAATGAAAAGGAAATTGTTTGACAGATATACTGGAATTTTTGATGATGTAGCGAGTGTGATAAAGAGGAATCACTGGAGGCTGCGTATATAGTCATGTCAAATATTATTTTTAGCACTGATCTTTTAGCAAAATGTAGGGGGCTTTACAGGAAAAACATTTTGGAACAATTAAAATCCGCCCGTCTCCCATCACATTGCGATCGTAGATTTGCCAGGTCGGAGACTACCACAGCTACATGCACAAAGGCATGAAGAGCTGGGCAGTTACCAGCAATGGTGTGCTGTTCTAGGATTCAATCAAGCTGGACAAATCTGTGATAATGAACAAGAATCTGTGTGACTGCAAAATGACACCCCAGGATGGCACATCACCTCCTTGATGCTTGGGCTGGGATGTCTCAGAGGGCGAAAGGACATTCCAAAGTGGGTACTCTGGTGAACAGCCAGTGGCTGTGATACAAACTGGTGCCAAGATGTAGGTTAAAAAAAAGGGATGGAGTCCTAAAAGTTTGGGAATTAGGAAGTAAGTCTAAAGTAGGACCTCAAAGGTAGTGATCTCAAAATTACTACCAGTGCAATGTTAATCACAATAGACATAGCTGGATATATTGGACGAATATGAGGCTGGATAGATGGTGCTCTGGGGAAGTAATTCCTGTGACACTTGGACCTGTTCTGGGAGAGGTGGGACCAGTTTAAATGAATGGGTTACCCCTGGGCAGGACTGGTATTGCTGTGGGCAGTACTTGTTAGTGTGGCTGGGAAGAGTTTAAACTAAATTAGCAAGGGAATGAGATCCTATAGGGAGACAAGAAGAGGGGAACCTGGACAGCAATAAAAGTTGGAACAGTACAATACAAAAACTGGGTAACCAATGGTGAGAGGCAAAAGAAAAGTTTGTATGGTTAAAATAGCAAAAGGCCAAGCCTAAAGGCTTTGTGTAATATGCACAAAGCATTTGGAATAGAGTCAACAAACTGATGGTGCAAATTGAGGAAAATAAATATGATCTCTTAGCCATTACAGAAACATGGCTAAAAGGGGGTCAAAGCTGTGAACTTAACATTTGATCTTTCAGAAAGACAGGAGAGAAGGAGAAGATGTTGGGGTAGCACTGTTAGCAACAGGTGAAATGAGGACAGTTGTGAGGAATGATCTAGGCTCATTTGCTACAGAGAGAGATGGGAACAGAGACCGTGCATACAATTAAGGCTGAGAGAGATAGATTCTTGTTGAGGAGGAGAAACAGGAGTTATAAGGAAAGTGGGAGTGAGGAGTGTGGGATCAGCCATGATCCTATTGAATGGTGGAGCAGGCTCGAGGGGCCAAATGGCCTACTTCTGTTCCTATTTTTTATGATTATGGTCTTATGAAGGGACCAAGCAAACTCAGTAATTCAAAGGATTTAGGGAGAAGGTTGGAAAGTTGGCATCTCACGTATCGATTGGGCCAAATAGGTTTTGAATGAGCCCTTTGATATCCTTCGCTATTGTCCTGTTACTTCACTGATGATTGGAAAATTCCAAAGACAATAGACTCAATGTTTTAATTCTTACAGATAGCAGTCTCAGCCATTCTCCCTCTCAGTGAGATTGTATCATGAGCATCTAGCTTGTAATCTTCGCTTCCTATCTAATCCATGTAAAGGTGTGGCACAAAGATGCTTAATGAGGGTGAAAATGTTCCTAGCCCCAGCAATATCATCTTTCACCTATTCTCTGAAAGCTGCACACACACCACGCACCATTATATACTGACACCATAAACATTTTCGCACAGAAAGAGGTCCTTCAGCCCATCATGTCCATACTAGTAATCAAACGCCTGTTTACTCCAGTCCTATTTTCGAGCGCTTATTCTTAGCCTTGTTTGCTAAGGTACTTCAAGCGACCATCTAAATATTGTAACAGTTCCTGCCTCTACCACCCTTTCAAGGAGCGAACTCCAATACCCCACACCCCCAACACCATCCTCTGGATGAAAAACAATCTTCTTAAGTCTCCTCTAAACCAGTTCAAGGACAATGAAGGACAGGTGGCAAATGCCAGCCTTACCAGTGATGCCAATATCTCATGAAAGAATAAAACATCAGTAAATTAGTGCATATTAATGTTCTGGAATGAGCTGATTAAATCAGACATCAATTAACTAACCCAAGGGAGTCTTTTTTATTAAATCAGCACTGAAATTTAGGGAGACGGGATTTTGATATTTTTCACAGGGCAACTGCCAGCAATTCTGTTCCTTGAGGTAAGTTGAGGACAGGTTTAACATTATGACTTGATACTCAGCCAGTTAAACCTGCCTGGCAAGTTGTCTAACAGAAAGTGTTGCCTTTGGGACTGATAAAAGATTCATGACAGATGACGAAGGTAAGAAATATTCAGGACCACGTAAATCCATCACCATCTACTGTTCCTCTTCAAACAAAAACTCTCCTCGCAATCGAATTGCCCATGTCTTCAGCTCATTCCCTGAAAACATTCTAATTCAATTGAGACAAAAAGAAATCTGTTTCCCCAATTTGAACACTTCAATGGCACTTCTGTATTTCCATTACAAGCAGACGTGATAGTCAATCAGTGGCACAGAATATCCCTCTTCCAGACTCACATTGTCTGACCGAAATGTTAATGAGCATTGTGCGAGCTTTGCAACTCACAAAAGCTGCTGGAAAGGACCCAACCACATACAAAAACGTGAGAGGCAGCTTTATGAAGGGCAGTCCGTGTGAACCACTGCAGACTACAGACCTCAGGGTGAGCACAAAAATAGCGATTATCCATTCAAAGTCATCCTGCTGTGTGCCGGTGAGTAATGCAATCATAGCATTTCGCATGTGAGGTCTGGCACAACCAACGGGCTTCCATTCACTCACTTCCTTAGTCATTCTCAGGGCACCAATGGCAAGGACAACAATTATTCTCCCATTTCATTCACTCGTGCTGACTGGACCAGCATTTATTACCCATCCCTAGTTGCCCTTGAGAAGGTGGTGATGACCTGCTTCCTTAAACTGCTGCAGTCCATCTGCTGTAGGTGGACTCACAAAGTCCTTAAGGAAGGTGTTCCAGGATTTTGACCCAACAACAGTGAAGGGACATATTTCCAAGTCAGGTCGGTGAGTTGCTTGTAGGGGAACTTGCAGGGGGTGATGTTCCCAAGTGTCTGCTGCCCTTGTCCTTCTAGATGGATGTTGATCATGGGTTTGGAAGGAACACACTTTGTTACTGAGCATCAGTGGGTGGAGGGAGAGGAAGCTTGAGGATGTGGTGCCAATCAAGAGGGGGCTGCTTTGTGTGGATGGTGTCAAGCTTCTTGAGCATTGTGGCAGCTGCACCCATTGGCTGTCACTCTCACCTCCCCTCTGGAATTCAGCTCTTTGATCCATGTTTGGACCAAGGCTGTAATGAGGTCAGGAGCTGAGTGGCCCTGGTAGAACCCAAACTGGGCATCACTGAGCAGGTGATAATGGGAACAGCAGATGCTGGAGAATTCCAAGATAATAAAATGTGAGGCTGGATGAACACAGCAGGCCAAGCAGCATCTAGGTCCGAAACGTCAGCTTTTGTGCTCCTGAGATGCTGCTTGGCCTGCTGTGTTCATCCAGCCTCACATTTTATTATCACTGAGCAGGTTATTGCTGAGCAGATGCTGCTTGATGGCTCTGTTGATGATACCTTCTATCACTTTACAGATAATCGAGAGTTGACTCTTTGGGCAGGAACTGGCCAGTTAGGCTTTGCCCAGAATTTCATGTACAGGACATACCAAGGTAATTTTCCACAGTATTGGGAGGATGCCAGTGTTGTAACTGGACTGGAACAGTTTGGCTAGGGGAGTGGCAAGTTCTGGAGCACAAGTCTTCAGTACTATTGTCGGAATGATACTTTGCAGTATCCAGTGTCCCCAAGCATTTCTTGGTATCATGTGGAATGAATCGAACTGGCTGGAGACTGGTATCTATAATGCTGGGGACCACTGGAGGAGGCCGAGATAGAGCATCCACTCGGCACTTCTGGCTGAAGGTTGCTGTGAATGCTTCAACCTTGTCTTTTGCACTGATGTGCTGGACTCTTCCATGATTGAGGGTGGGGATATTTATGGAGCTTCCTCCTCCGGTGAGTTGTTTAATTGTCCATCACCATTCATGACTGGATGTAGCAGGACTGGAAAGCTTAGGCCTGATCCATTGGTTGTGGGATTGCTTAGCACAGTCTATCACTTGCTGCTTACACTATTTGGCATGCATGCAGTCTTGTTAGGTAGCTTCACCATGTTGATACATCATTTTCTTTAAGGAAGGCCTGGTACTGCTCCTGGCATGCCCTCCTAGATTCTCCATTGAACCACGGTTGATCCCTGGCTTGATGGTAATGGTTGAGTGGGGGATATGCCGGGCCATGAAGTTACAGATTGTGCTGGGGTACAATTCTGTTGCTGGTCCCCAGCGCCTCATGGATGCCCAGTCTTGAATTGCTAGATCTGTGCGAAGTCTGTCCCATTTAGCACGGTGATAGTGCCACACAACACGATGGGAGTTATTCTCAATGTGAAGGCGGGACTTCGTCTCCACCAGGACTGTGCGATGGTCACTCTTACCAATACTGTCATGGGTCGATGCATCTGCAGCCGGCAGATTGGTAAAGATGAGGTTAAGTGTGTTTTTCCTTCTTGTTGGTTCCCTCACCACCTGCTGCAGGCCCAGTCTGGCAGCTATGTCCTTGAGGACCCGACCAACTCGATCAGTAGTACTGCTGACAAGCCACTCTTAGTGGTGGACATTGAAACCCCCACCCAGAGTACATTTTGTGCCCTTGCCAACCTCAGTGCTTCCTCTAAGTGTTGTTCAACCTGCATTCTGAATCATCAGCTGAGGGAGGATAGTAGCCATTTAAAAGTCAACCATGCTAATGTGGGACGAGAGTGGCAGAGTAACATCATGAGGTTTCCTTTCCTCAGGACCATTGAATCAGTTGGACTTTTTATGATAATGATCATTTTTATAGGGCAGCCCAGTCAGCATTCCTGTTTTGCACAGCTGACAGAAAGCTGAGAGCTCTTGTCAGATATGTTTAATATTTCAGACTAAACTAATGGTATTTTCAGCTCGGCCTGCTGTTTAGACTTGGAGGTGATCCAACCCAATAGTGTAAAGTAAATACAGAAGGGTATTTGCAGTCGTCAATTGAGCCAATCTTCCCAAAGTGCTTTGCAGAAGCACAGCAGTTTCTTCAAGTGACATAAAATTGTGGCATGCTGTAAAGGTGTGTTCTCTAGGACTTTAGAATAAACAAGAGATGTCCCGCTATAGAGCACACAGCTATATTGCAGTCAACTGTTCCCACTCAAAACCCCTGTACAATCTCAAAATTTGAATCTTTGTGAAACTGTACAATTTTACATGAGAAAGGAAACCGGATCATAAATAAATGATAACAGATCAGGCAAGCCCTGGAAGTTGGTTCACAGACTGAATACAGCAGGTGGTGGGAAATGTTTCAGTTGTACCAGAGATAATGGGAACTGCAGATGCTGGAGAATCCAAGATAACAAAGTGTGGAGCTGGATGAACACAGCAGGCCAAGCAGCATTGTGCTCCTGAGATGCTGCTTGGCCTGCTGTGTTCATCCAGCTCCACACTTTGTTATATCAAAGTTCCAGTTGTGTTGGGTTTCCTTTGGAGGACTTTTCATTGTAGGGGCTAGTGGCTTTTCCTCATTGTATCTTACTAAACTACCAACCGCTCCCTCTCCAATACAGTCCCTCTCACCTAACCCCTTCTTACTATGCGTCATTCCCGAAACAATTCACCGCTGGAGATATCCCAGAGTTAAACCAGAGTCTCTTGTTGCAGCTTTAAAAGCCCATTGTGCGACTAGACGAGGACTGTTAGTCTCAAGCTGCAATGCACGATTCCCTGATATTTGCCCTGGACAGGTCAGAGAAGGGAAATTTGGCACCGTGTCTTTTGGGCAGGAACCTGGAGCTCTTCTAGATCAGGCTGGTACAGATTCAGAAAACGCTCTTCCCTTCTGATCTGCAGAGGATGCCATGGTATACCATGCCAGCCTGCCCTGAGGTGGTTGCCCAGATCAGTGCAGCTTCAGCCAATCTGGACAAGTGCACAGAAATGTAGGAAAGAAGTCAATGACCCTAACTCCAATCTGCCAAAATAAGAAGCACCGAGGCAGGCTTGCAATGCAAAAATAGAAACTGCTGGAAGAGCTCCGCAGGTCTGGCAGCATCTGTGGAGAGCATCTGTGACCCTTCCACTAGACCTGAAACGTGAACTCTGATTTCTCTGGACTATTGGGCAGAGGAGAGAAATTGAACGCCAGCTTAATTCCATTTCTAAAAGAAACTACTGATGATGAGTGGAAGGGGCTGATCAATTTTCTACTGCTCTGTTCCTGAAAATGGGGAGGAAGGTAATAAAAGCTCTAACACATAAGCAACATAATCAAATCTCATTAGCTAAGTGACAGCACCCATTGTTCTTCAAATATGAAGAAGCAAAGGCTATCCTTTGGAAATAAGCTAACCTGAAGGCATTTTACCGTTTGCTCTCAGTGAATGTTTCAGGTTGTTAATACTTAGTGTTTAGAATTATGTGCGAAAGGCACGATGATTATTAGTGAATGACATGGTACTTTAACTGCGCAGACTGAGTTAAAGGTGTGCACCATAAGTGCTACTGTGCTTCTCCTCCTTAGTATTGGTGTTATCCTACTGAAGGTTACCTGGAGGCCTGAACAATCTGGATAGTGATGGGGTAAAGGGATATGAAGAAGAGGCAGGAGACTGGCACGTGGGAAGAGGGCTGGGACGGCACAATGGGCTGAATGGTCACCTCCTGCACTGCCCAGTTCTGTGAACTGGGTGTGTTCTGGTGCACAGGAGAAAAGCCTCAACAAGCTAGATTTTGCCACCGCTCTGACTTTGTGTTTTGAGTCATTTGGGAACACTGCACTTACCTTTTCTCAATGATGCTGGGATTTGCAGTCACTAAGTGTGTCCTATACCCTGCGTCCTTGGTATATTCATTAGATAGAGGGGGGAGGTTACACCTGCAAAGGGAAAATAAAAACAGATGTCTTTAAATCATTGAGATCTGTGAGCTCTCTATTTGTCCACACCCATGAAAAGATACTGTCTACCCTTATTTCGTGAGGTCCTTGAACACACAGAGCTGCAGCCACGGGCTCGATCAGGGAAGTCAGTGCTGGGTACACTGCCCTGCTTGCCTTTGGGCAGGTTGAAGGGCTGATAAGGTGGAAGCACGGTGCATCCCTGTCGTTCCTCACCTCAGAGTGCAGTGATTATCATAGAATCCCTACAGTGTGGGAACAGGCCATTCGCCCCAGCAAGACCACACGGCCCCTCTGAAGAGCCTCCCACCCAGCCCCATTCTCCCACCCCTGCACGGCCCATGTTTAACCCACCTAACCTACACATCCCTGGACACAATGGGCAATTTAACATGGCCCTAACCGGCACATCCCTGGACAGTGGGAGGAAACTGCAGCATCCAGGGGAAACATATGCAGACGTGGAGAGAATGTGCAAACTCCACACAGTCACCCGAAGGTGGGCTTGAACCCGGATCCCTGGCGCTGTGAGGCAGCAGTGCTAACCACTGAGCCACTGTGTAACAAGCCAGCTGGACCTCACAGAATTTGTGTTCCCAATTGGGGTTGTTAGTCTGGTCCAATCAGGGAGCCCTGGCTGACATAAAAGGGTGAACGTGAGGGATAAAGAGCCCGGAGTGCCTGACTCAGTGAGATACCGTGCTATGGTCAAAGGCTATGCATTTGCAAATGAAGCTTGATTGGTGATGGGATGCTGATCTCTGAGGAGTTATTTCACAGAGGACTATCGTTTTAAGGAAAACAATATTCCATTGTTAACTGTGAGGAATCCTAAAGTGTTTGGTCCCACTCATGCCTGACTAGTTCCGGAATGGAGTCCTTCATACTTTAAGGAATCCAAAACCTGCTAAAGAGGAAGTAACAAAACATCCACAAACTTAGAATGGCAGACAGGTGCAGATTGGCTACAGCTTTATATGGATAGGCTTAATAATTCCATATACCATTAAAGCACATGCCGATTTTTAACCCTAAGCACCTAAACAATCTGATTTAGATGGTCCAAACAAAAATAAAGGAAAAGTGTGATAGATCATGAATCTTCTCTATAACATTCACAGATGTGATATTGCCTTTAATACTATTGCTTCTGTCACCTTGGTCTGTAAACCATTGGGCCTGATGATTATTAAACAATGACCATTAAAATAGTAAAGGCTTCTCAGCCAAACTGGTGGGCAAACATCAACATTGCTTTATAATTATAATCTATAACATCCTTAAAATAGGATAAAGTGTCAGGTTTAAGGACTCAGAGCTAACGATATTCTGAGGGGCTGATAAGGTGGAAGCAGGGCACATCGATACACAGTGTGGAGCTGGATGAACATATCAGGCCAGGCAGCATCAGAGGAGCGGGAAAGCTGGCATTTCGGGTCGGGCCCCTTCTTCAGAAATGGGGGAGGGGGTAAGGGGCTCTGAAGTAAATAGAGACAGGAAGGATGGGGCTGGGGAAGGTAGATGGGGTGGTGATAGTTGAGTGTCGGTAGGTAATGGTGGGGATTGGTCAGTGAGGTGGGATGAGCAGATAGGTAGGAAAGAAGATGGACAGGTCAAGGAGGTGGAGATGAGAAGGAGGGTTGGTCACGGGATGAGGTCGAGGGAGTGGGGAGATTTTGGAGCTAGTAAAGCCCACATTGAGACCATTGGGTTGTAGGTTCCAAGGTGTAATATGAGGTGCTGTTCCTCCAGTTTCTGGGTGAAGTCACTGTGACACTGGTGGAGGCCCAGGATGGACATGTTGCCCAGGGAGTGGGAGGGGGAGTTGAAGTGGTTCGCGACTGGAAAGTGTTGTCGTTTGTCATGAACCAAGTGCAGGTGCTCTACAAAGCGGTCTCCCAGCCTCCGCTTGGTCTCACCGATGCACAGGAGGCCACATCGGGAACAGCAGATGCAATAGACCACACTAGCGGATGTGCAGATCAAACATTTTCTTAAAAAGATGAGTTTCATGGTCGGATTGAAAGGAGGAGACGGAGGTAAACATAGTCAAGGGCTGAAGGGAGGTGTTTCCCACATCAAAAGTCAGATGGTGTGAGGGTCACCCACAAGGGAACGATGAGTCCATCAGGGAAGGCAATTCAGAAATTACTGATAGTGTACAAAACATGAGATTGAGCGTTGCAGATTTATGACTTTGGCACATTAGGTGTCCATGGAGGCGAGTGAGGACAAGGATGACAATTGAATAGGACGGGATGTGAGTTACAGTACAGGCAACAGGGTTTCAGACTGACTGCATTATAGACAGGGCAGGGGATGAGAGACTGGGGAGAACAGCACCAGACTGTCTGGAGATCACACTCGCATGGATGGGAGCTTCAACAATGGATGGAGTGACTTGGGATGAGGGTGATTATGCTACAAAAGTGGAAGTAGGTTTATCTTTGCGACGGAGAAAGTTTGGATTTTGGAATTCAGCTCGGGATTGTCCAGGTCACACACAATACGGTGCCACCTAAAACTGTGGCCTGTGAGGCTAAAACAATCAGCGTTCAACATAAGGAGCAGATGGAGAGAGCCCAAGGTTTCAGTCTTCCCAGTTGTTTAGCTGCTGATACAAGGCTGATTAGCTGGCAGGGTCATTAGTAGCTACTGTCAGCTGGGGTTCAAGCAGTTCTGTATGACTGGACGATCCATGAGCATTTTCAAGAACAACTTAGAAAAGGCCTAAACAAAAACATTTACTTATCATGAAACATCCCATGGTGCTTCACACAGTAAGAATATTAAGTAATATAATGCTGATCTGCACAAGGAAACAGACGGATGGATGACTACAAGCTTGGTCAGAGTCCTAGGTTTTAAGCAGCATTAAGAAGGGGGAGAGATAGAGAGAAAGAGAGAGGTAAAGCTCAGTGATGAGTCGCAAAGACGGAAGGACCCCACTGAGCAGGGAGTGTACAGCAACTGGCAGGGAGTTACTGGGAGCTGGTGACAATGGCTTTCTCAACACATTGCATGCTAGGTTCAGCTGAGAATGAAGGAAACCACGTTATTAAAGTTGTTTCCTGGATGGTAGGAACTGCAGATGCTGGAGACTCTGAGATAACAAGGTGTAGAGCTGGATGAACACTGCAGGCCAAGCAGCATGAGAGGAGCAGGAAAGCTGACATTTCGGGCCTTTCTGAAGAAGGGTCTAGGCCCAGAATGTCAGCCTTCCTGCTCCTCTGATGCTGCTTGGCCTGCAGTGCTCATCCAGCTCTACACCTTGTTATCTGTTATTAAAGTTGTTCTTTTATTTAGATTATTCTTAAACGAGAAACAGCATTTCACAGCTCACGCTGGGCAGTGGTGGTAAGCAGCTGACAGCCTGGATGCCAATGGTGGGATGGTGTTTTACAAATGTGATTAAACTTGGGGAATTGCAAGTGGGGAGAGTGGGACATGGCAACAGACAGTTAGAGGCAGGGCCCGGCTTAAGTAGGTCCTAGGCTTCTTTGATCCAGGGATCAGTGAACAAAACATCTGATGTCACCTGATTACTTTATGGGGTAAAAGCCAGGATAGAGTCACTCGTTTCGCTTTTTGTGCATCTGCTGTTTAAATGCTGCAGCTGACATCCATCACTGGTAACTGCCTCGCTACTCTCCTGGGAATAATGATAAGGTCTGGGCTGCTGTCACCCAGGATAGCCTTGATTCATGACATTCAGTGCCAGCTATAAATGAAGACCAGCGAACACTGTGCCCATAATGGAAATAGGGGCCACAAGCTCACAACCAGTCTTTGGTCAAATATCCATCAATCGACCCTTTCCAAATTTGCATACGATTAGATCTTTTGGCCAGGTATTTGTGAAAGCTTATCGCTTGAAGATAACATGAGGGCACACAGAGGGTGGTGGGTGCCTGGAGCTTGCTGCCAGGGCAGGTACTGGAAGTAGATACTATAGTGACTTTTAAAGGGCGTCTTGACAATTACATGAATAGGATGGGAATAGAGGAACATGTTCTCCGGAAGGGTAGGGGGGTTTTTAGTTGTGACGGGCAGTGTATCGCTGCAGACTTGGAGGGCCGAAGGGCCTGTTCCTGTACTGTAATTTTTTTTGTTCTTTTTTAGATGTGGTGGCATTTTTGCCCATCTCCACAGATCCAAAGCTCGATACTGAAATGAATGAGATAGCAAGGTGTGGAGCTGGATGAACACAGCAGGCCAGGTAGCATCAGAGGAGCAGGAAGGCTGACATTTCGGACATAGACCCTTCAGAAATCCATTTGTTTGCCCTGGTTTGACTGAATGTGAATGGTGTTGAATCTGTGCTGATGAAAAGGGAGACACGAGTGATGTTAATTTCACTTGGGACATACAGCTGGCACTTTCATAGACTGTCATTATCATCATCATCATCAGGCATGTATTGTATGACTGAAATGTGCACCTTTCTCCATCATGTGACTTGCTCAACGCTACAAAACTCTGGAGTCCAAAACATTTGTGATATGAAGAGCTGACATTCAAGTTTCTCCAGTGCTGACTGCACACCCACTTGATCAACCACTGTGACTATGTTGTAGACATTGTGGATGCAAACAGGAATGCTGTCTTTTACACAGTTTGAAGACCTCAATGCTGCCTGCTCTTTCCTTCCTCATGCTAGCCATGCGTGTACATGAACCATACTGCTCCATTCAACCAGTTAGTGGAAGCTGGGCAATGAAGAAACCAAGGAGGGAATGGAACCTTTAAATGATGCCTCGAATTTTCCATAACCTTTCCCAAATTCAGCCGAATTTACTTTGCCAAGCTGCCAAGTGAGAAAAAAAAAACAAAATGCCACTTTCTGGTAAAGACATCAGCAGAATCAATTGTTTTGCATGCTCCTTCAGGAATTTCTTTTCTCAAATAAATACAGATTAAACAACCAGTAGAACAAAGAGTGAAGGGCAGGTTTGATGATTAAAACATCCAAAGTAAGCTGTAGTTTTAAAAAATATATCCTTTACCGTCTTTTAGATACATATGTAAAACTATGCCATGCTAACTTGGGAACACAGCCTTTAGAAATAAAAAGTCACTTTAACCACACAGCATTGTAAAAGTCTAGGTGCACAATAGATAAGGTGATACAGCAAATTTGGCCATTTGCTCTGAAAAGTCTGAGGCTGGGATTTTCCATTTTGTAGCTGAAGCAAAAGTGGGCGTAGTAGGGCGGGGATAAAGAAGGCCGTCTAAGGGCATACAGGTAGCACAGACGACATGTCACGGAGGGTGGGTTTAGGCCCGGTGTGAGACTCGGCGGCATCGACAGAGGCTACATCAGGCCTGACGCGGGCTCCTGGCGGCTGTGGAGTCAAGTTTGGGCTGGTGTGGTAAACGGGGGCGTCTGCATTGGCATCGTCCAACGAGGACTCATAGCAGTGAGAGCGTTGGGCATTCAAAATGGCACCAAAGAGTGGCAGCTTTCATTCCAGTGGCTACAGCACAGCGAAGGGGACTCGTACCTCACCACCAGGTCCAAGGCCCACTTACAACAAGAAGGACTGCCAAGTGAACACTTTATTTTTCTGTCTTTATATTCTATATTTTGGTTTATTTTTCTGTGTTTTAAGATGGTGCTGGAGAGTCCAATACGTTACACTGTATTTTATAACCAAATACATTGACCAATAAATAAATCAAATAACTTCAAAAGATGGTACCACCCTTATAAATATATGTTAACCAGTCACCATTTCCTGTATGTGTGAGTCTCTGTCTAGCCCCAAATCTAACACTGAAGATACATGCCTATTGGTGCTACACAATGTTTTATGGCTCATGGTGTGAAGTGAGCAGCTCCTGCACCATGTGATTCCTATTTTGAATCTTTCCAGACAGGTAAACACTACTATTATATCACAGAAAAATAAATGGGTCAATTTTGTGTTGAATGATGTGGTCAAGGGGGCTTGGGCCCAGGCTCTGGGCTGCGCACTGTAGGCTAATACCTCAGGTACCCACAGCACATAGTGAACATTTCAGCCTCAGTGTGTAATGGTGTTACCTTGAAAGGTCCTCACATTACTTGAGATTGAAGCCCAATCCCTCAATGCCCAAAACTCCCTCCCCTCCCCCTTCTACCCACTCTGGGTGTGAGCACAGCTATTTTCATCTCCATCGCGTACTCATTCATTACAGTAAGATGGAAAGTAGCAATGGCCCCTCCACAAACAGTGAGTTTCAGTGCTCTGCCTCTTCATCTTAGGAAACTGTCAGATGTAAACATCCCCATCTGACTGTCCCTAGTCAACCCCATCGGCTTTGTGCCACCCAAGTGCCCACCCAACTCGGAGTCTTTATCTGCCCACTTTACTGCACCAGCATCAGGCATATCAAGTAAAACATAGCAGGTATAGAGGCGGCACGGTGGCTCAGTGGTTAGCACTGCAGCCTCACAGCACCAGGGGCCCAGGTTCAATTCCACCCTCGGGTGACTGTCTGTGTGGAGTTTGCACGTTCTCCCTGTGTCTAGGTGCTCCAATTTCCTCCCACAGTCCAAAGAGGTGTGCTGGTTAGGTGGACTGGCCATGCCAAGTTGCCCATAATGTCAAGGGATGTGTGGGTTAGCCATGGGAAATGCAGGGATGGAGGTGAGTCTGGGTGGGATGTTCTTTGGACAGTCAGTGTGGACTTAGGCCAAATGGCCTGATCTCTCACACTGCCCCTGCACAGAGCCTCCCCTGGCTGAAGGAAGGATGCTACTGAACACTGACATTTCCTGCCACCCCTTGCTCTAGTGTCTTTCCCCTTTATATTGATTCACCACCCCCCTCAGTATTTCACATTCTGGTATTTAGCATTCGGACTCCAGACCCTATATTTAAGTTAGACAAACACGAAGGTTGCGAGAACATAGCAGGCAACATCTGGAGGAAAGGTGAGATCAACGTTTCGGGTATTACCTTTCTTCAGGTCTTGAAATGTTGACTGCTCCTTTCCTCCATATGCTGCCGGCCTGCTGTGTTCTTCCAGCCTCCTGTTTGTCTCCCTTGGATTCCAGAATCTACAGTTCCCTTGTCTCCCACAATTACGTTACCCAGCCTCCCTCGCACTCGGATAACCTGACCTGGCTTTCAGTGTCCAGATCCCCCGGACTGAGCAGGGCCCAACTCCTTGAGAGACATAGGCAGAAAGCTCCAAAATGATCAGACCCCTGATACGTCTCCCTGACTGTTTTGTCACCCTCCTCATACTGGTTGGATTAGACCTACAGGGCTGATTTTGGCCTACTCTCCAGATGGCCCCCTGATTGTGTGTGAACCCTATTGAGTTTGCGCTACTCTGCAAGGTGTGAAAGAAATATTGGGAGCCTTTAGAGTGTGGCTGAGGGGTGCAAAACATGACAAAAAAGCCAAATAAGACAGAGAGCTGCAAACATGCAGCTAGTCAGTGAGTGCTCTGAACCGGTGAGCAATGCCCAGATGCAAACAATCAGTCAGCTAGCTGCCTGTCTCTACTCAAAATGCCCTCGCAGCAGCCTTTCAACAATAGTGCCCAGTGTGTCCCCAGGTGCAGCACGCGGGGCAGAGTAAGTGGAGATGTACCACCGTGGCGCGGAGGGCTAGGAATGCCAGCGTCCATGGACATGAGATGTGCGCGGCCATGTTCCATGGAGTGTGCCCTCAGGCAATGGTGACAAGACAGAGGCTCGGGGAGCAAGCGGTGAGCTGGAGTCATCAGGTACCCACTCGGACCTCCATGCCAGCAATACCCAGTGCCATGTCCTATTCAGGGGATGGGAGGATGGGAGACTACACATTAACAAGATGTGACGCAGTAAAAACGAATGATAACTCCTATAATAGACCTCTCGAATCTCACCCTGGACATGGAACATGGCTGGAAAACATGACTCGCTGGTCCTGGTGCCAAGAATGGCTGCATCGACTCGTCACGCTATTCTCCCAAACCTTTCACATTGTGGTGCAGTAATAGTGTGCCTACGTCCGACCCAAGTAAACCTGGAGTCAAATCCAATTTGCTCCAGAGGTGTGTAATAACATGTCTGAACTGGTTTACTTGAAAAATATCTAGCCACATTGTTCAGGGCTCGGGAAAATTCCATCCCGTTTCAAATGAATCAAAAGGATATCTATTTCCATCTATAACCTGCATTTGAATCACCAAACCATCATCTCCCAAACCATCCACAACCTCATCACCTCAGGTAACCTCCCACCCACAGCCTCTAACGTCATTGTTCCCCAACCCTGCACCGCCCGCTTCTATCTCCTTCCCAAAATCCGCAAACCTGCCTGCCCTGGTCGAACTATTGTCTCCACCTGCTCCTGCCCCACTGAACTCATCTCCACCTATCTGGGCTCCATTTTCTCCCCCTTGGTCCAGGAACTCCCTACCTACGTCCGTGACACCACCCATGTCCTCTACCTCCTCCAGAACTTCCAATTCTCTGGTCACCAACACCTCATTTTCACCATGGGCATCCAGCCCCTATACACCTGTATTCCTCAGGCAGATGGCCTAAAAGCCCTCCGCTTCTTCCTGTCCCGCAGGCCCGAACAGTCGGCCCCCACCGACAGCCTTATCCGCCTAGCCAACTCATCCTCACCCTCAACAACTTCTCTTTCGATTCCTCCCACTTCCTACAGACAAAGGGGGTGGCCATGGGTACCCGCATGGGCCCAAGCTATGCCTGCCTCTTTGTAGGTTACGTGGAACAGTCCCTCTTCCGCACCTACACAGGCCCCAAACCCCACCTCTTCCTCCGGTACATTGATGACTGTATCGGTGCCGCCTCATGTTCCCAAGAGGAGTTCGAACTGTTCATCCACTTCACCAACACCTTCCACCCCAACCTCAAGTTCACCTGGACCATCTCCAACACATCCCTCACCTTCCTGGACCTCTCTGTATCTATCTCAGGCAACCACCTAGAAACCGATGTCCATTTCAAGCCCACCAACTCCCACAGCTACCTAGAATACACCTCCTCCCACCTACCTTCCTGCAAAAATTCCATCTCCTATTCCCAATTCTTTCGTCTCCATCGCATCTGCTCCCAGGATGAGGCATTCCACTCCCATACATCTCAAATGTCCTCGTTTTTCAAGGACCCCAACATCCCCCCCGCAGTGGTTGAGAACGCCCTTGACCATGTCTCCCGCATTTCCCGCAACTCATCCCTCACACCCCGTTCCCGCAATAACCACCAAAACAGAATCCCCCTCGTCCTCACCTACCACTCCACCAACCTCCGGATCCAAAGCATTATCCTCCGACACTTCTGCCATTTGTAACCTGACACCACCACCCAAGACATTTTTTCATCTCCACCCTTGTCTGCCTTCTGGAGAGACTCCCTTGTTCACTCCACACTCCCCTCCAACCCCACCACACCCGGCACTTTCCCCCGCAACCGCAGGAAATGCTACACTTGTCCCCACACCTCCTCCCTCACCCCCATCCCAGGCCCCAAGATGGCTTTCCACATCAAGCAGATGTTCACCCACACATCTGCCAATGTGGTATACTGCATCCGCTGTACCCGGCATGGCTTCCTCTACATTGGGGAAATCAAACGGAGGCTTGGGGACTGCTTTGCAGAACACCTCCGCTCGGTTCGCAATAAACAACTGCTCCTCCCAGGTGCGAACCATTTCAACACCCCCTCCCATTCCTTAGACGACATGTCCATCATGGGCCTCCTGCAGTGCCACAATGATGCTACTCAAAGGTTGCAAGTACAGCAACTCATATTCCACTTGGGAACCCAGCAGTCCAACGGTATCAATGTAGATTTCACAAGCTTCAAAATCTCCCCTCGTCCCATGGCATCCCAAAACCAGCCCAGCCCATCCCCGCCTCCCTAACCTGTTCTTCCTCTCACCTACCCCTCCTCCCACCTCAAGCCACACCTCCACTTCCTACCTACTAACCTCATCCCGCCTCCTTGACCTGTCCATCTTCCCTGGACTGACCTATCCCCTCCCTACCTCCCACCTATACTCTCCTCTCCACCTATCTTCTCCTCTATCCATCTTCAATCCACCTCCCCCTCTCTCCCTATTTATTTCATAACGCTCTCCCCATGCCCCTCTCTGATGAAGGGTCTCGGCCTGAAACGTCAGCTTTTGTGCTCCTAAGATGCTGCTTGGCCTGCTGTGTTCATCCAGCTTCACACTTTGTTATCTCAACTCACCACCTTCTGAAGGGCAATAGGTTCGGGTAATAAATGCTGGCAGGACAGTGATGCACGCATCCCACGAATGAATAAAAAAACAGAAGCTACAAAGTTGGCTTGATGATAAAGATCTAAAGCAAACCATGCTTTGCTGATCATTCTTCTCTACCTTTGTATTTGCATAAATAAACGGAAGCTTGAATCAGTCTTATTTCTGTTAAGATTAAAAGGTTACAATCGCTTTTATGCATTACCTTATGACAAGTTATGGTGGGGATCTGTTGAAAAGCCAGCTCTCTGAGCTAGTAAGATTATCTTCCCCTTTCACAGCTGCCTTCTCCAACCCCCCAACGTTTGCTTGCATATCTTTGATTTATTTCTCCTACGACCACCGACCATTAACACCAGCTTCCATCTATACCACTCCTCTGCACAAATGAACACTGTTTTTGACTTTTGCTCAGTACCTTCCACTGTTCCACTTCTTCCTCCTTATGTGTTAACAGGATAAAATGTAGTTTTTCAGCAGCTTTTAGTTCCAGAAGAGAATTATTTTGGACTCGAAACGTTAACTCTGTTTTCTCTCTCTACCAGATGCTGCCCGATCTCTGAGCTCCCTCAGTAGATTTTATTAGGTGCAGAGCTGGGCCTCCTGCCTTTCATTTCATTGTTGTCAGTGTCTGAACTTGGACATTACTGCATTCATTAGATGCAAATTGTCAAGCAGCTAAGGCAATTAACCGCATGACCTTAAAACTGGACGTTTGGATGGACGAAAAGACTCTCCAAAATATTCCACTTTCAATTTCATAAGACAGCCAACTTCCCTGAAATTCAACTACAGGAATCCTCACAACTGCTATAAACCCTGTTGTCTACATGGCCCTCACTTCAAACTTAAAACATCAACTTCACACAAGGACTGATGACTGTGAGCTAGACAGCAAATTAGTCATCATTTGTACAATTTTACTGACTTGATCTATAATCAATCTTTGTGTGAACATGTTTGTGTGTGTGTGTGTGTGTGTGCACGCAAGAGAGAGCGAGAATATATATGTGCGTGTGTGAGAGAGAGGGTGTTTGTGTTTATGAGTGAACGTGTGTGTGAGAGAGTGTATGTATGCGTGAGAGAAAGTGTGTTTGTTTGCATTAGTGAGTGTCTCTGTGTGACAGAGAGAATGAGTGTGAGAGAAGGTGTGTGTGTGTGTGTGTGTGTGTGTGTTAGTGAGAGTGTGTGTGTGTGTGTATGTGTGTGCGTGCGTGCGTGCGTGTGTGTGTGCGTGTGTGTGTGTGTGTTTATGTATCGGACAGAGTGTGTGTATGTACGTGTATATGCATGTATGTATATACAGGAATCAGTGTGTGAGATGTGTTTTAAATTTAGATTCAGTGGTTAAGAATAAATAACCCTTATATTAAAACCCACATCACTACTTGCGGAAGCATTTAATTACACGCATACAACAAGGACAAGAAAAGACAGTCTTTCAAACCAAAGATACCTGATCACAGACAGTGGGGGGAATGACATACCTTCTGTCCATGACAGAATGGCAGAAATGAAGAGTGTCTGTTTTGCAATGTTAGTCTATAAGCTTGTTGCAAGGTCATTCATTTCCATGATGGCTGCTGGCAGTTCTGGTCTGTATATTCCTGTTGCTTTACCAAGTCAACATCAGCAAAGAACAAACCACAATGTCGCTTGTTAGAGCTCAATGTGCAACAACGGCCTGTCTTAGCTGCCACGCTAAAATGGTCACCACACTGCAAAAGGCCGACAAGCACCTTGAGGCTGCCTGATCCCTTTAAGGTTTCTGGGAATTTTTCTTATGAGGTGATAGAAAAGGCTGCAAATCTACTCATTTCAGAAGAGCCGACTCACTCTGCCAGATGCTCTCAATGTGCCTTTAGCATATCCACTGGCTTGGGAAAATTGAATGCTCTCGTATGGCCTGAACATTGCTGTTGTACACACTGCACCTGCTGCAGTGTTGTTGAATCAAGGGATTATATAGCTAAAAGTAACAAAGAGGATTGATGGGGGCAGAGCGGAGGATGTGATCAATTAGGACTTCAGTAAGACGTTTGACAAGGTACTGCATGGCAGACTGCTTCGCAAGGTTCAATCACATGGAATGCAGGGAGAAGTAGCCATCTGGATACAGATCTGGCTTGAAGATAGAAGACAGAAGACGGTGGTGAAGAGTTGCCTTTCGGACTGGAAACCTGTGATCTGTGGTGTTCCACAACGATCAGTGCTGGGTCCATGCTTTTTGTCATTTACATAAATGATTTGGATGTGAACATGGGAGGTATGGTCAGTACGTTTGCAGATGACACCAAAATTGGAGGTGTAGTGGATTAGCTCAAAGTACGACAGGACCTTGATCAGTTGGGCCAATGGGCCGAGGAATGGCAGATGGAGTTTAATTTAGATCATTGTGAGATGCTGCATATTGGAAAGGCATGTCAGGGCAGTACTTATACACATAATGGTAAGGTCCTGGGGAGTGTTGATGAAAAAGAAACCTTGGAGTGCAGGTTCATAGTTCCTTGAAAGTGCAGTCACAGGTAGATGGGATAGTGAAGAAGGTGTTAGGTACGGTTGCCTCTATTGGTCAGTGCATTGAGTATAGGAGTTGGGAGGTCATGTTGCGGCTGTACAGGACATTGATTAGGCCCTTGTTCAAATATGGGTGCAATTCTGGTCTCCCTGCTATAGGAAATATGGTGTGAAACCTGAATAGGTTCAGAAACTATTTGCAAGGATGTTGCCAGGATTGGAGGGTTTGAACTATGGGGAGAAGCTAAATAGGACTACTTTCCCTAAAGTGTTGGAGGTTGAGGGATGACCTTACAGAGGTTTATAAAATCATGAGGGGCATGGATAGGCTGAATAGACAAGGTCTTTTGCCTCGGGTGGAGGGGTCTAAGCCGACCGGGTGTAGGTTTAAGGTGAGAGAGTAAAGACTTAAAAGGGGCCTAAGGGACAACTTTTTCATGCAGAGGGTGGTGCGTGTATGGAATGAGCTGCCAGAGGAAGTGGTGAGGGGGATACAATTAGCATTTGGATGGGTACATGAAGAGGAAGGGTTTAGAGGGATATGGCAAATTGCTGGCAAATGGGACCAGATTTACCCTAGGATATCTGGTTGGCATGGGTGAGTTAGACTGAAGGGTCTGTTTCCATGCTGTACAAGTCTATGACTCTGTGACGTCGAGGGAGGCTATTCACTTTAATGGCTGTGAAGGACAAGGCACAAAATATATTCAAAGCTAATAGTTTTTTTTCAGATTTTAAAGGCATCCAGGGATACACTGAGAAAGCACTGAGTTAGATGATCAGCCACGATCATGTTGAATGGCCCAGCAGGCTGAATGGCCTACTCTTTCTCCTAGTTTCTATGTTTCATGGCAGACCTCTGTAGATTTATTAAATTAGCCACATTCTCCTGCTCAGTGCCCAAAGCTCTGCAAGTTCATTTCTTTCAATAGGCATCCAACTACCTTTTGAAATCCTTGATTGTCTCCACTTCTATCACCATCACACAGGGAGGCATTAGTCTAGCGGTGTTAACAGTAAGCTGTTGATCCAGAGACCCATTAAACTTTCTGGGGTCCTGGATCTGAATCCCACCGCAGGAGATGGTGGAAATTGAATTCTATAAAAATCTGGAATTAAGAGTCTAATGATGAACATGAATCCATTGCCAATTATTAGGGGAAAAAAATCCATCTGGCTCATTAATGTCCTTTAGGGATACCCACAGCAACAAGATTAATTCTTAACTACCCTCTGAGATAGGCCATAAATGCTGGCCTACTGATACCCTCATTCCATGAATGAATTTAAAGAAAAGCAGTGAATTTATGACCACTCACAGCTCAACCTTACTCCATCGACATTTTGATGTAGAACATCTATCTGCTCATTGCAGGCTCCTCCCAGTCCTGTCTCTTGTAAAACACCCCAAATGCAAACTGGTCCATTCTGATCCAGACCACAACATTAGTAAGGTGTTAGTTGGCCACTTGTCAGAGTAGTAGACTGGGTTATTACTTTGATACAGCCCCGATGTAGAGAGCGGGGAGATGCATTGTCTAAAGCTGACAAAAACAAATGAAAGGTTGCAACAGTAGAATCAAATAATAACTCAAATAAGTGCATCCTCACAATGTGGTGCATGTCTAGCTTTCAGACACCATCAGTAAATTAGATAGCTTGTACTATTTTGCAAAGTAGTTAGTTTAAAATACTTGATAAGCTAATTATAATTCATTTTCAGCCATTTATGATCTCTCACACAGTGATTGATCACATTCTTGCCAAATTTGTAGCAAAGGTTTAAGACAGGGCCCTCATGAAAGGAGTTGGTGGAGTTGTATTACTGATTAAGGAGATTCTGTATGAAGAGAGGACATTTTGGAGGACTCATCCAGCAAGGCCTTAGGGGTAGGTCTTAAGAATAAGAAAGGTGCACTCACTATGATGGGGTTAGACTATATGCCTCCCAATAGCCAGTGAAAGATAAAGGAACAGATACGAAAGCAAGTCAGGGAAAGATGTAAAAACAGCACAGTCTAGTCCCTCCTTAAATGTGTCCAAGTTTGCCTGTGCCTCCTTAAGCATGTCAGACAAAGCCGAACAGAATGGTATGAATGAATTTGCCCAGGTGTCCCACAATATCAAAGCGGACACATCCTTATGAACACAAGCTGGTACCAATGCAAAGCAGTGGTCTAGACCTGAAATGTCAGCTCTCCTACTCCAATGAGGCTGCTTGGCCTGCTGTGTTCATCCAGCTCTACACCTTGTTATCCCTAGTCCCAACTATATTAGGAAACAAGATTCTGTAGTTTTTACTACTTAAACGATACTATCTTTAATTCTATTTGACACTTAGGCCTACAATATTGCCTGAGTCTTGTATAGATTTACACAGTCCTCTCTCTCTCTCTCTCTCTGTGTGGGACTGCAAAGCTGCTTTGTCTCTCTCTTTTTTCTCTCTCTCTGGGTGTGCAGCTGGCCTCTGCCTTTTGGAATGCTGGTCTCTTCACACTGTCTCTTATTTGATTGACAGGCAAGTCCTATTTTCACATGTTTTCCCCTAGCTTCTGGATTTTTTTCTAACATTAGCCAATCAGGAGTTCCTGCTTTACGGCTACTGATGGTTTGGATAGCTCTATTAAATGCTAAATGTCCCGTTAATGTTTGCTACATTGACACTGAGTGTCTGGTTCCTGGTTGCTAATATGCATCCCTGCTTCATTTAGTTGATGAGATATGTCTATCCAGGATGACACTTGACAGGCTACATTCTTTTCACTTTGTTAATATATTTAGCACCCAGTTGCTGTTTGTGTCTGGTATCTGGGATTTGTGACTTCAGAGTTTCACTTGGCCAATGACCCCTGCCAACTTGGCCAAACAGCCAGGGATGCTATGTTTCCGCAACCAGGAGGCTGCTACATCATAGTGAGTGATTTCAACTTCCCAGTATTGACTGGGCGATGAGGCCAAATTTGTCAAGTACATCCAAGAGAACTTCTCAAAACAATATGTCAATAGTCAAATGAGGGACAGGGCCATATCAGACTTTATACTGAGAAACAAGCCTGGCCAGGTGATCAAAGTTTCAGTAGAGGATAACGTTGGGCAGAGTGATCATAATTTCATAGTATCATATAGTAACGGATAAGGATTAGACCATAAGACCATGAGACATAGGAGTGGAAATCAGGCCATTCGGTCCATTCAGTCCACTCTGCCATTTAAATCATGGCTGATGGGCATTTCAACTCCAAGATATTGAAAGTATAGTCAAAAAATGAAAAAGGATGCATATGTTGCGTTAAGGAAACTGAGATCAAACAAGGTCCTTGAAACGTATAAAGGAAGCAGAAAGAACTTAAACAAGAAATTAGGAGAGCTAGAAAGAGCCATGAAGTATCCTTTGCAACTAGGGTTAAGGAGAATCCCAGGGCATTTTACACATATATTAGGAGCAAGAAGGTAACTAGGGAAGGGGTAGGTCCACTCAAGGCCAAAGGAAGCCAGATGAAGTGGTCGAGGTCCTAAATGAATACATCGCATTTTTAGTCACTAATGAGGACACAGATGATGGTAGGAGTTTGTTGATACTCTGGGGCATGTTGATATTAAAAAGGAGATGATTTTGGGTGTCTTGGAAAAACATTAAGATAGATAGGGCCTGATGGGATCTATCCCAAGATCCTTAAGGAGGCAAGGGAGAAGATTGCTGGGGTCTTGACAAAGATCTTTGTATCTTCTTTGGCCACAGGTGAGGTCCCAAAAGTCTGGAGAACAGCCAATTTGCTCCTTTGTTTAAGAAGGGCAACAGAGATAATCCAGAAAATTATACGCCAATGAACTTACATCAGTGGTAAGGAAATTATTGGGGTAGATCCTCACATTTGGAAAAGAATGGGCTTATTAGGGATAGTCAGCAAGGCCTTTTGCTGGGAAGGTCTTGTTTCACAAACTTGATGGGATTTTATGAGGAAGTGACAAAAGGGACTGATGAAGGTAAGGCAGAGGATGTTGTCCACATAGACTTCACTAAAGCATTTGATAAGACCATGGTAAGCTGGTCCAGAAGACGAAGTCACATGGGATCAATGGTGATTTGGCAAATTGGACACAAAATTGGCTTGGTCACAGAAGGCAGAGGGTAGTTGTGGAGGGCTGTTTTTTCTAGCTGGAGGTCCATAACCAGTGGTGTTTCACAAGAATCAGTGCTAGGACTTCTACTGTTTTTAATATATATGATTCGGATGAAAATACAGATGGTCTGATTAGTAGATTTACAGGCAACGCAAAAATTGATGGAGTTGTAGAAATGAGGAAAATTATCAAAGGATGCAGGATATAGACCAGCTGGTAAGTTGGGTGAGAAATGGCAAATGGAGTTTAATACAGAGAAGGATGAGGTGACAAATTTTAGGAGGTCAAATGCAAGAGTAAAGTATACAGTAAATGGCAGGACATATGGGGATATTGATATTCATAGCATGCAAGTCCATAGCTCTCTGTAAGTGGCAACACAAGTGGATAAGGTGGCAAAGAAGGCAAACGGTATGTTTACCTTCGTCGGTCAGGGCATTGAGAATAAAAGTTGGAAAGTCATGTCACAGTTGTATAAACCTTTGGTCAGGGCATACTATGAGAAGGATGTAAAGGCTTTGGAGAGGGGGCAACTTACTGCCTGGATGAGAGTGTATTTTCTATAAGGAAAGGTTACGCTCGGTTTGCACTAAACAACTGCATCCCCCGGTCGCGAACTGTTTCAACTCCCCCTCCCATTCCTCAGACATGTCCATCCTGGGCATCCTGCAGTGCCACAATGATGCCACCCAAAGGTTGCAGAAACAGCAACTCATATTCCGCTTGGGAACCCTGCAGCCCAATGGTATCAATGTGGATTTCACAAGCTTCAAAATCTCCCCTCCCCCTACCGCATCCCAAAACCAGCCCAGCTCGTGCCCGCCTCCCTAACCTGTTCTTCCTCTCACCCATCCCCTCCTCCCACCTCAAGCCCCACCCCCATCTCCTACCTACTAACCGCATCCCGCCCCCTTGACCTGTCCATCTTCCATGGGCTGACCTATCTCTTCCCTACCTCACCACCTCCACTCATCTTTATTGGCTCCATCCCCACCTCTTTGACCGGTCTGTCTCCTCTCCACCTATCTTCTCCTCTATCCATCTTCTGTCTGCCTCCCCCTCTCTCCCTATTTATTTCAGAACCTCCTCCCCCTCCCCCCATTTCTGAAGAAGGGTCTAGGCCTGAAATGTCAGCTCTCCTGCTCCTATGATGCTGCTTGGCCTGCTGTGTTCATCCAGTTCTACACCCCCCCTGTTATCTCAGATTATCCAGCATCTGCAGTTCCTACTATTTCCTAGACAAACTTGGTTGGTTTTCACTAAAGAGTCAGAGACTGAGGGGTGACCTGATAGAAGTACATGGATAAGGTGGCCAGTCAATGTCTGTTTCCCAGAGTGAAAACATCTATTACTCAGGGGAATAGGTTTAAGCTAGGGGTGAGGGAATCTAAACGTTTAAGGGAGATGCGCAAGACTTTTTGTACAGAGTAGTAGATGCCTGCTAAGGGAAGTGGTAGAAACAGATACATTACCAAAGTTTGGGAAAGAATAATTTAGATAGACGCATGAACAGGCAGGGAACACAGGGATAATGGGAACTGCAGATGCTGCAGAATCCGAGATAACAAAGTGTGGGGCTGGATGAACACAGCAGGCCCAGCAGCATCTCAGTAGCACAAAAGCTGATGTTTCGGGCCTAGACCCTTCATCAGAAAAGGGGGATGGCGACAGAGTTCTGAAATAAATAGGGAGAGAGGTGGAGGCTGACCGAAGATGGATAGAGGAGAAGATAGGTGGAGAAGAGAGTATGGGTGGGGAGGAAGGGAGGGGATAGATCAGTCCGGGTAGGAGGCTGCGGAAAAACTGCTCAATGACTGGTATTCGTTGATGTGGGGTGGACGGGGACAAAGGTGCCCCTTGCTGAGGACTGACCATTTGTCCTCAGTCAGGGGGAGGTCTGGGGGGATGGTGAAAATTCGGCTGGGCGCAATGTGGATGGTCAAGGTTGGGGCCAAATTGGGAAGGCATGAGTGTGGACTGTAGTCCATTGGGGATAACCTGGTTCCATAGGCAGGTGCTGAAGAAGGTGATGTATATGGACCATGTGCAGGCAGATGGGATTAATTTAGAATTGCTCATGGTCAGCACTGACATAGTGGGCCAAAAGGCCTGTTCTTGTGTGGCACTGTTCCATTTTCCATGAAAATTCCCGGCTTATTTATTTATAAATGGCCTTGATATAATAAATTGAGGAGACATAGTAGTTTCAAGGTCACCAGGTAAGTTTGAATACCGAACATCTTTCATTTATTTGAATCTTTCAAGAGACCAAAGGCATCATCTTGCTCTAAATGCATTTGTTGACTCTTCAACCAGTTTCACAGCCTCAGCCAAGACTTCTAGTGATGAAAAATTTTCATGATTCCACTTCACAGTGTTTATCTTCATATTTTATGATTGCTTTGGCAGGGATATGTGAAAGTATGTAAAAATCTTTGACATTGCAAAAGTTTTGTTCAGGCTGTACACGCTGTTGGTGAAGCCTCTTCTGGAGTACTGTGTCCAGTTCTGGTCGCCCTGTTACAAAAAGGATATTATTAAACTGGAAAGTGTTCAGAAAAGATGTTGCCAGGAATGGGGAGGTTGTTTGAGTTATAAAAATAGGCTGGGACTTATTTCACCGGAGTGTAGGAGGTTGAGGGATGAACTTATTGAGGTTTATAAAATCATGAGGGGTAAGGTGAATCCCTAGGGGAGTTCAAAACTAGGGGACACATTTTTAAGAATGGAGGAGAGAGATTGAAAAAGGACATGAGGGACAACTCTTTTATACACAGAGGAAGTGGTGGATGGGGGTAAAGTTATACCATTTAAAAGATATTTGGATAAGTACATGAATAAGAAAGGTTGGGAGAAATATGGGCCAAACACAAGCAGTTGGGACTATTTTAGTTTGGGATTATGGTTGGTGTGGACGAGTTAATCTGAAGGGTCTTTTTCTGTGCTGTTTAACTCTATTACTGTAGCAATATTCAAGTGTAAATATCCATTTAGATTAGTGAATTCTGACGAGTTCTGAAAGCGCTGGAAGTCAAGAAGAGAAGATATAACTTCATAACTTGTTTTTCATAACCGCAGGTCACCTTAAAGCATTTACAACCAATGATGTGCTTTCAAAGTGCAGCCATTGCTGCGCCCTAACTGAGAAGTCAATTATTGCACAGCAAGATCCCACAAAAAGCGATGTGGTAATGAGCAGTTTCTAATGTTGGTTGATGAATAAATATTGGTCATGATATCAGCGGCATTCTTCTTCTAAATAGGCCATGGGATATTTACACACACCTGAAGAGACAGGTGGAGCCTCAGTGTGCCCTATACAACGCAAGGGCTGGCTATGATTCTTGTGCTCAGGTTCCAGGAATGGGACTTTGAACTGGGAACCCTGTGCTTCAGGGGTGAGCATGTTGCGTATTGAGCCACAGCTGTCAGAGAATTAATTAATGCCATCAGACTCAATTAATCAGTTCAGTCAAATTAAATGGAACACAAACTACAATTACAGCTAGAAACAGAGATACTCTCAAAACAGCAATTTAAGCAGGAAACCTTTTAAAATAAAGCAGACTGTTTAATCAGCAATCTGTCCATCACATAAAACAAGCCATGCACAGTGCATGCCATATAAAGATGTCTTTTCTCCTAAATCCACTGTCACTGGACAGACACCCAGATGGAAAAAAAGAAATGCATTGGGAAAGCAACCTCCACAAGCTCCCTTCCAAGTCCTACACCATCTGGTCTTGGGACTACACCCTTCACTGTCACTGGTTCAAACTCCTCTGTGGGTGTAGCTAGAACACAGACCCTGTAGCAGAAGCTGATCCACCATCACCTTCTCCAGGGATGGGACAATAAATGTTGGTCTTCCCAGCAGCACTCTGGTCCCATGAATGAATGAATTTAGAAATCCGATAATTTAAACAAGGAAATAGCAAGAGACTTTGCTGCAACTGATGGAATTTCCCGCGATCAAAGTTGGTGCACTAATTGAAACTGTATTCATGTCACCAGACCATTCAAGGAGCAGATCTTCCTGTTAACTTTCCCCTAGCCCAGTGGTTTTATCATAATGGGGGGGATTCCCATGGCATTGTTAATGAGTGACCTGGCATAGGGGTATGACAATTTCTCACTAAATCTGGCTGGGGAAAGCTTCTAACAATGTTAACAGAATGTGGGAGAAGCCCAATTGGTTGTAATCAACCTCTCCAAATAACCATTATTTCAGAAAGTACAAGATTCTTTCTCCTCTTAGAAACCTGCAGGGGACGTCTAAGCAGGGAAATACCTAGAGGGACCAATGTAAGAGAAGCTCTGTGTGGGACAGTCCATGGACTGGGTTGGGAATCACCCCTGGGGATCGATGGGGAGGGGAAACCTAGAGAGAATGGAACACCAATTGAAATTATATATGGATATATGGGAGCAGACAAGCGTTCACACAGACCAAAAACGCCAGGGAAATCTTCCCAGGTCTGTGATAACAAGGCGTAGAGCCAAGCTGCATCAGAGGAGCAGGAAGGCTGACTTTTCAGGCCTAGACCCATCTTTAGAAGGGTATTCTGAAGAAGGGTCAAGGCCTGAAACATCAGCTTTCCTGCTCCTCTGATGCTGCTTGGCCTGCTGTGTTCATCCAGCTCTATGCCTTGTTATCTCAGATTCTCCAGCATCTGCAGTGCTACTATCCCTTCCCAGGTCTGCGTTGTTTAGTGCTCAGTGTCAGTCTCAATGTTTAACTGCTCTGCCCAATACTGTAAGAAATTACAAAGAGTTGTGAATACAGTCCAGTCCATTGCAAAAACCAGCCTTCCATCCATTGATTCCATCCACACTGCCTGCTGCCCACAAGGAAGCAGCCAGCATAGTCAAAGACCTCTCCCACCCCAGTTATATCCTCTCCACCCTCTTCCATTGGGAAGGAGGTACAAAAGCTTGAAAATGCAAATCAACAGATTCACATACAGCTTCTTCTCTGCGGTTATCAGACTTATGATGAGACCTCTCATTGCTTTGTTTTTTTTGCACCTTCCCTACAGCTGTAACACTATATTCTGCATTCTGTCTTATTACCCTGGTATACTTATGTAAGGTATGGGGTTTGAACATACAATACCCCAACTAAAGGTGGATGGAAACGAAACAATGACACCACTCTAAATGAGCATTGGCGTTTTCTTTATATTCAGAGGGCATGGGCGTCGCTGGCTGGTCAGTGTTTACTGCCTATCCCTAGCTGCCCTTGAGAAGTTGGGGGTGAGCTGCCTTCTTGAACTGCTGCTGTCCGTGTGCTATAGGTTGATCCACAATGCCCTTAGGCAGGATGCAGTGGAGATTTACCCGAATGGTTCCAGGGTGTAGGGCTTTATTTATGAAGCTTGGAAACTCTGGGTATTCTTCTTGGAGAACATGAGATTGAGGGACAATCTGACAGATTTGGACTAGATCCTGAGAGGTATTAGTGAGAAGAACAAAGAAAACATTAGGTGACCGAACAAGGACTGGGCATTGCAGATGTATAGTTGTATGGTAGAAATGCAGAGGAGAATACGAGATAGACCAGAGGCGGGATAATGACCTGGAAGCCCCTGCCCATGTGCATGCTGGAAGAAGAAGCAATCAATTATTTCGTAGAAAATGGATCGGCATTTGAAGAAAGTAATCTTGCCAGGCTACAGACATAGACCAGGGAAAATGGATTGACTGGATAACTCTACAGAGAGCCACCATGCAGAGAATAGTCACCTACTATTACGCAATGACTCTTCTCCCCAACAGTGCCATGGAGTAATCTACACTCACCCAAGAGAGGAGGTAGGACACTGATTCACACTACCATGGGCAATATAGCATCTCCTACAATGCAACAGCCCCACAGCACTGCAACAAAGAGCTAAACCTAGCTTTTATACCAAGGTCTCTGGAATGAGACTCGAACTGGCAACTTTCTGGTCAGAGCAAGAAGAAAACACCGAAATGAAACAAAACTGTTCATCACCTGATAACTCTCAGCGTGCAAAGGATAAAATCAACGCAACAACTGAGTGTAATTTGTGCTTTTACAAAAGACATTGTGAAAACTAAAGTCTTTACAGAGTCAAAAGTGAAAAGAAAAAGTTTACCTGAGCTATCACACAGTGGACACGTCTATGGTCTGTGATTAGAATATGGAGTCTGTGCACAAGTAACTGATGATAAACTGGTTACAAAACGGCAAAACAGAAGGTAGGGCTGAAGGACAGAAATAACTCCACAGAGTCCAGTATCACATCACCAAGTCAGCTGTCAGTTACATGTGGAGAGTTTTTGGCACTGATCCAGCTCCATCAGAGCCCGGTCTCAGAGTGAGCAGAGTTCCAGGCACTCCAGTTTATATCTGTCAGCCAGGGCTCCCTGATTGGAACCGGTTAACAGCCCGAATCAGGGAACTCATATTCTATGAGGTCCACCTGGCTCACTTCATTCCAATCAATACAAAAACGGCCAGTCATACTGGCAGATAATTGGAAGCGTGTCCCGCAGGGATTGGTGCTTGGGAGCACAGTTGCTCACCATATATATATGTAAAGTAAATTGGGATTCGGGGATTTTTTAGTTCTGAAATTTGTGGATCACATCTAATTGAGGGATATGTTTAAACAGAGGAGGAGTTGGGATTATGTTCGGCACAGACTGGTTGGATTGAAGGGTCTGCTTCCATGCTGTATGACTCTATGACTGCAACAAAATAGAGGAAGATATTTACAAATTTCCACAGTGTTAGTGGCTGGCGAATTTGGGGTTGTGCGTTCACAAGAGGAACATGGAGGCCTTCTCTATGGAATCAAGGCACGGAATGTGATCGGGGCTTAGGACATGCAGAAGTAGTACAGCACAGGAGGACCATCAGCATAAGGTGCCAAATGCCAATCACCTGCCTCTCCCTTTACAATTCCCTCTTAACTGCCTCAATTGAACCTGCCTGCCCCAAATTCTACTGAACCATTGAACAGTTACAAAAAACAGGATTTTAAACAAAAACAGGAATGCAGGTTAAACAATTCCACTTAGCCCAAAAGCAAGACTTTGAGGTTAACACCTCTTGTCACTTTCATTCATTTCCTGATTCCAATTCTGACCTCCCTGAACTTGGCCTTCCACGTCCTTTTAATAAAGCTCAACAGTAGTTCAAGAAACAGCCCACATCTTCTGATCAAGTCTTCAAAGTCTTCCAGATTCAACACTGAGTTGAACCATTTGGAACGAAATGAGTTGATTCCATGTTTCTGAAATTCAGCTCTCAACAATGTTTCTGCTTTCCCATTTAAAGCCCACTTAGGTCCATACTGTGTTTCTGTACTCACCACATTAATATCACCATTTAATCTCTTCTGTCCAGTATCCTATCACAGACATTCCATCCTTTTCCCTGTCTCTATATTTGCTTCAAGTATTCTTTTTTATGAGTTCTGACGAAAGCTCATTGGCCTAAAATATTAACTTTGTTTCTTGTCAACAAATACTGACTGAATATTTCCAACAAATTTTAATTCATGTCAGATTTCCAGTGTCCCACAGTACATTACAGATATTAAAAATAAAACAGAAAGTACACGACAAGTACAGACTTTATTAGGTTACATTAATTCTAACTGCCAATGAAACAGTCCTCCCCAATCCCTTTCCATACATTCTTTCATTGTCATTTTAATTCAGGAGGGCTGGCATTAATGGTTCAGTGTGGAATATTTATAACAGAGCCATCACTTTGGTGTGCAGTAGGCAAAACACAGCAAGGCTTCGAGTTGAATCTCAACAGCAGGAGTTATTTCTTAACTGCAAAGATCATTAAAAAGGTCTCTTACCGCATGACAAAATCTGCCTGGTCGATCCGACTGCCACAATTACTTTCCTTCAATATTCCGCCATTTCCCACAACTGAGCACTTTTTCAGTGGCAACTGGAATGGCGTATCCTAGCAACAAAGAGAGCTGCTTTCAATTAATGGATTCAACCTGTCCTGTTCTAAGTGTTTAGTCTCCCTTGACCTTTAAGGTCTGGTAGCTTTTCACATAGTTTCTTAGGCCATTGGCTTACAAAAGATTACTTTTGCTTCTTTTATCCTTCAAAAATTACACAATGATAAAGATCTTTCATGCACGATACAAGAATTAAAACCCTTAGACAACAGACCTGGCTTTAAAATGCAAACTACAACAGTTTAAAATATTTCATGCACTAGACTAGTTTGAGATCCCCCCAAACTTTCATTTGTTTAAAACCTATTTTATACAATAGAAAGGATTGTGCCCAATTGTCCATATTAAAACAGGCCAGTGACCATTAAATTTTGCAATCTTCAATAACTTAAATACGTAAAGTTTTCACATCTACTTTAGCTCATAGTCTATTGCGTTCTCACATGATATTGAGACTGAGGTTAGGACTGAAGTCAAAGCATTGAGTGTTAACCTGTGGAAACATGGAGAAGATTTCATTGTTGACAGCAAGTGAGTAGAGGAACTCTCCATCAAACTTGAGGTTCTTTCCCAAGGGTGAGTTCACTTTTGTCACAGCAAACAGTCGTTGCGCATCACAACATTGCTCAAGCAGTCTCCTACGATAAAAGAAGAGCCATTTTAAATGGAAGAGAATTGGCAACAAATTTCCTGGGTCAAGGATTATCCTGGACTGTTAATTTTAAAAGGAGCTCTTTTCTACACATACAAAAGGTAATTAAAGGATAGTTAGGACTGGTAAGAGAAGGGATCAAAAAAAGGGATCTCGGCTTGACGGTGCTGTGGTACTGAATGAGTACTTTGTACCAATCTTCACTCAAGAAGGGGATGTTACCAAAGCAAGGCAGCTTGCATAATGGACTAAATAGAAAAACACAGAGCAGATGTCTAATTAATGTCATTAAATTCTTGGTTGAAGCAACAGAGAGGATTAGTGAGTGAATGATACCAGGTATGAGGAATTTAAGTTATTTGAAGAGACTAGAGTCTAGATCCTCAGACCAGAGAAGGTAAGTGAATGATGTTCGGGATCTTGCATGGTTTTTGTGAAGTTAATTAATATAGAAAATAGAGGGGCAGGAATAGGCCATTCAGCCCTGCAAGCCTGATCCAGCATTCAATATGATCATAACTGATCATCCAACTCAGTCCCCTGTTCCCACTTTCTCCCCACATCATTTGATTCCTTTCACCTAGAACTAAGTCTTACCCCCTTCTTAAAAGCATTCAACGTTTGGTCTCAAACACTTCCTGTGGCAGTGAATTCTATAGGCTTCCAATCTCCAAGTGAACCTATTTCTCCTTGTTTCAGTCCTAATGTATCTATTGATGAGTCCCCTGATGAGACCTAATGGTTTCCAATGGCAGATAGGTCGATACGTCAAAGGCTTTTGAAAGGTATTTGACAATGTACAAGTTTATAACAGAATCACAGAATTGTTATGGTGAAGAAGGATGCCATTCTGCCCACCATGTCTTCAAATGAGCATCATTTGTGCCAACCACTTGCCTTTCCCCAAATCTTTCCGTGCTCTTTCTACCCAAATAACCATCCAATGTCCTCTTCAATGCCTCAGTTGAACCTGCCTCCACCATATTTTCAAGCAGTGCCTTCCATACCTAGCTACTGCCTGGTTGAACATTACATTGCTCCTTTTGTAAATCACTTTAAATTGACACCCTCTAGTTCCTTTAACAAGTGGAAGCAGTTTCTCATTATCTGTTCTATCTGGCGGCTCATGGTTTCGAAAACCTCCATCAAATCTCCTATCGGCCTTCTTTTCTCCAAAAACAACAGTCCCAACTTCTTCAAACTATCCTCATGCCTGAAATTCCTCATACAGTGACACAGTATGGAAACAGACCCTTTGGTCCAACCAGTCTGCACTGACCATATTCCCAAACTAAACTAGCCCATATCCCTCCAAAGCTTTCCTATTCATGAACTTATGCAAATACCGTTCAAATGTGGTAACTGTATCTGCAACCACCGCTTCCCCCAGGCAATTCATTCCCCACACAAGCCACTGCATAAAAAAGTTGCTCCTTACGTCCTTTTTAAATCTTTCTCCTCTCACCTTAAAAATATGCCCCCTAGCTTTGAACTCCCCCCACCCGAGGGAAAAGGCCCTTGTCAGTTAGCTTATCTACGTCCCTCATGATTTTTATAGACCTCTATAAGATCACCCCTCCTACACTCCAGGGAAAAATTCCCAACCTATCCAGCCTATTTCAATAACTGAAATCCTCCATTCCTGGCAACATTCTGGTAAATCCCTTCTGAACCCTCTCCAGTTTAATACCCTTCCTGTTTTGGAAAATTTCCAATACATTCACATCCTTCCTACAATGTGGCACCCAGAACTGTGAAAAATAGCCCAGCTGAGGCCTAACAAGTTTCTTATAGAAGTTCAACATCAGCCCTTTGCTCCCATACTCTATGTCTCTTTTGAATAGAGCCAAGAACACAATGCCTTTTCAAATGGTTTCTCCGTCTTCAATGCTTTGTGAACATATACACCCAAGTCCCTCTGTTTCTCCCTCCTCCCCACAGAACTGTGCCCCATATTTTATATTACCTTCCAAAGCTCTTCATATCAAAATGTATCACCTCACACTTCTTCTGCATTGAAGCCCATCTGCCACCCTTCCATCCGCTCACCAACTTGTCCAGGATCTTCAGGAGTTCCATACTGTGGTCCTCACAGACCCCATTTCTTCAAAGTTTCCTGCCTTCTGTAAACTTTCAAATTGCCTCCTGCACACCAAGATCGAGGTCATTAATGCACATCAGGAAAAGCAATATCGACTGCTGAGGAGCTCCACATGAACCATTCTTCAGTACATAAAAAAAACCACTGGCCTTTGTTCTCAGGTTCCTATAACTCCATCAGTTTTGTATCCATGATAACAAAGTGTGGAGCTGGATGAACACAGCAGACCAAGCAGCATCTTAGGAGCACAAAAGCTGACATCTTTTTCTGATGAAGGGTCTAGGACCGAAACGTCAGCTTTTGTGCTCCTAAGATGCTGCTTGGCCTGTTGTGTTCATCCAGCTCCACACTTTGTTATCCCATCTATGCCACTCGAAGGTTGCAGGAACAGCAACTCATATTCTGCTTAGGAACCCTGCAGCCCAATGGTATCAATGTGGATTTCACAAGCTTCAAAATCTCCCTTCCCCCTACTGCATCCCAAAACCAGCCCTGCTCGTCCCTGCCTCCCTAACCTGTTCTTCCTCTCACCTATCCCCTCTTCCCACCTCAAGCCACACCTCCAATCCCTACCTCCTAACCTCATTCCGCACCCTCGACCTGTCCGTCCTCCCCAGACTGACCTATCCCCTCCCTACCTCCCTACCTATACTCACCTCCACAGGCTCCATCCCCACCCCTTTAACTTGTCTGTCTCCTCTCCACCTGTCTTCTCCTCTATCCACCTTCGATCCACCTCCCCCTCTCTCCCTATTTATTTCAGAATCCTCTTCCCCTCCCCCATTTCTGATGAAGGGTCCAGGCCTGAAATGTCAGCTTTTGTGCTCCTAAGATGCTGCTTGGCCTGCTGTGCTCATCCAGCCGCACACTTTGTTATCTCGGATTCTCCAGCATCTGCAGTCCCAGTTATCTCTGATCACAGTTTTTATCCTTGTTTTATTCTGTGTCCTAGAACATTCCTCACAAGACTGTTTTGTGGCACGGTATCCAATGCCTTCAGGAAGTCCATGTACTCCATATCAACATTATTACTCTCATCAAGTATGTTTGTTACCTCTTCAAAAAACTCCAGTCAGTTAGTCAAGCATGATGTCCCCTTTAGAAATCCAAGGTCACTCCTCCTAAATCAACTTTCCTTTTTCCATGTAACTATTAATTCTATCCTGAGTAGTTGTCTCTAGAAGTTAACCCAGTAATAAAGTTCAACTGATTAGTGTGTAGTTGCTGGGTTCTTCCTTACAAACTCTTGAGCAAGGCCAAAATGTCTGTGATTCTCCAGTCTTCAGGCACCTCCCTTGAGTGTGCAGTGCATCAGAATTTTCACTCTCATTTCCTTCAGTATCCTCGGATGCATCTCCTTCAGACCTTTCGCCTCATCAACTTTAAACACCAGCAGCCGATCCTCATTATCAATTTTGAACACTGAGTTGTCCCCTCTGTGGCCTGGATTGCATCTGCCTCATAGTTAAAGGCAGATGCACAGTATCCACTTGGCCAATCCCCTACTCCCATATATAAATCCTTTTTCTGGTCCCTAATAGGCCTCAACCCACCTTTTACAACCCTCCTCATACCTACATGGCCGTAGAAGGCTTTGGAACACCCTTTTACATTTGCTGCTAGTCCATTCTTCTAATTCCTCTTTTTTGCTTTTTCACTTCCCTTATAAACCTCATGGTTCTCAATGTCATAAGCGCATCTTTCCTTCGGCATCTCAATTCTCCTCTGCATTGTTATCTGAGGAAGGGTCGCTGGACTCGGAATGTCAACCTTGCTTTCTCTCCACAGATGCTGCCAGACCTGTTGAGTTTCTCTCAGTAGTTTCTGCTTTGGTTTCAGATTTCCAACATCTGCAGTTCTTTGTTTTACATTAATGCATCTTCCCTTGTTGGACTGAACACGAAATGTTGTTGGAAACTCTACTGCACTCAATCCAGAAACACTCACTTCCCCTTACCGGGATGAGTATCGCAGTTCATATTTGTGTAACTGAAGCCCTCATTCTGACTCCTCTACGATGCTGTAATTTGCCTGTGGATTTGCTCCTTTGTAGCTTCCCACTAACTGGTGGTCTATTGACTAAACCTGCCAATGTAACTGCACACATTATGTCCTCGGCATGGGTTAATTCTGCCCTTGCACCCTCCAGAACATCCTCTTTGTATGTAGTCAGTGGTTAGCACCGCTGCCTCAGAGCATCAGGGATCCAAGTTCAACTCCATCCTTGGGCAACTGTCTGTGTGGAGTTTATACATTCTCCCCTTTTCTGTGTGGGTTTTCTCTGAGTCGAAAGGTGTGTACTTTCTATGGGTTGGCCATGTTAAATTGCCCATGTTGTCCAGGGATGTGTAAGATAGGATTATGCAGGATTAGCCGTGGGAAATTTAGGGTTACAGGGTTAGGTAGCAAGTGGGTCTGGGTGGGATGCGCTTCAGAGGGTTGGTGTGGGCTCGATGGGCCAAACAGCCTGTTTCCACATTGTGGTAATTGAATGATTTCCCCCTTCCTACCCAAGTCACTGATACTAGCATGGACCATGACCTCTGGTTGTTAGCCCTCCCTCAAAACATCCTTCATCCTGGCACCAGGGGGCAACGTACCATCCTGGAGTCACGTTGAATCACCGAAATGCCTGCCTGTTCCCCTCACTAATTTCTGACTAATTTCCTTTTGCTGTCCCTCCTTTTATTCCTTCCTCCCTTCCTGCATAGTCATGCCACTCGCAAGGAGCACAAATGTGTCTCCGACTGCATGCTCTTGAGGAACCAACACACCCAGCTGCCACTAAAATGGAAAAGCGATCTGTGAGCAGGACCCCAGGGAAATCTTGCACCACCTGCCTGTTTCTGCTAGACGGCCCGGTGGTCACTCATTCCCAGCCTGCCTCCAAGCGCTAGAGCTGTGGTGTAACCACATCTCTCCACATAACTCCCTGCTGCAGCCTTGAGCTTCAAAAGACAGGGTTTAAGATTCTGCACCTGACTGAAAGGACAACGGTACAATAGATACAAGATAATAAATAGGAAGTCGAGGGTAGTGGCAAATAGCTGTGTTCTATACTGAATCCAGGAACTCTGGATTTTTTTGACATACATTGATGAAGTGGAGTTGGCTATACCATGCGCAGTTCCAAAGGTTTATGGTGACGTGAAATTTAAAATTGTAACAAGCAATGGGGAGGACAGTAGCAAACTTCCAATGGTATAGACAAACTGCAGAAATGAGCAGACACACATGACAGACGATGCAGAGGAGTATGAAGTGACATATTTGGCAAAGAGGATTAAGAAACAGTGACAGAAACTAAATGGTACGATTTTAAAAGACACACTGGAGCTGAAAACTGGAGTGGAAGTACAAAAATACTTAAAGCAAGCTGTTAAAAAAAACGGCGGCCTTGTCATTATTAATAAAGGAATGAAATCTCCATAAAAAAAAGCACATGCCTGTCCTCATCTGATGTACTGCATTTAATTGTGGGCACCACATTTTAGGCCAAATGGCTGTGGTTTGGAATGAACTGCCTAAAAGGATGGAGGAACAAATTGAATATTAACTTTCAAAAGACAATTCGATAAATACCTGAAGGTAAAATTTCTACAGGGTTACGTGGGAACAGTTAGGGAGTGGGATTAGTTGACCAAAAACTGAACTGGACCAGCCACAACAGCAGGTCAGAGTCTGGGAATCCTGCAGCAAGTAACTCATCCCCTGACTCCCCAAAGCCTGTCCATCATCTACAAGGCACAAGTCAGGAGTGTGATGGAATACTCCCCATTTGCCTGGATGGGTGTGCAGCCCCAGCAACACTCAAGAAGCTCAACACCATCCAGGGCAAAGCAGCCCCTGCTTGATTGGCACAACAACCAGGAACGCCCAGTCCCTCCACCACCGACACTCTGTAGCAGAAATGTGTACTAGCTACAAGATGAGCTATAGAGATTTATCAGGATCCTCAGACAAGCACCTTCCAAACCCACGGCCACTTCCATTTAGAAGGGCAAAGGCAACAGCTCATGGGAACATCACCACTTTCGAAATCCCCTCCAATTCACTCCCCCCATCCTCACTTAGAAATATATCCATGTTTATTCAATATCACTGGGTCAAAATCCTGGAATTCGCTCCCCAAAGGCATTGTGGGTCTACTTACAGCACACGGACTGCAGCGGTTCAAGAAGGCAGCTCACCTCCACCTTCTCAAGGGCAACAAGTAATGGATAATAAACACTGGCCCAGCCAGAGATACCCACGTGGTCCAAGTAACTTTAAAAAATGTGTTCGATAGCCCTGGCATAGAGCCAACACGGACATAATGGGCTCAACGGCCTTGACTCCCAGATTTCCCAAGAATTTTTCAATGCACCAAATTACCCTGTTGAACTCTCTGGGCTAGGTTTTCTATTCGCGTGCATTGGCTCGGAGCAGAAATTAGGCTGTTTGTTCCAAAAGCTCATCTTAAATCAGTTGTGTTCCTAGAGTAGAGGAAGGTTCTTTCTGAGGTGGGGCTGGATGAACACAGCAGGCTAGGCAGCATCAGAGGAGCAAGAAAGCTGGTGTTTCAGTTTGGAACCCTTCTTCAAAAATAGGGGAGGGGGAAGGGAGCTCAGAAATGAATAGGGACAGGAGGGGAGGGGCTGGGGAAGGTAGGTGGGATGGTGATAGGTGAGTGCAGGTAGAGAGGATTGATCAGTGAGGTGGGAGGAGTGGATAGATAGGAGAGAAGACGGGCGTGTTGTGTCAGGTCAAGGAGGCGGGGATGAGAGCGAGGGTTGGTCGTCGGATGAGGCTGGGGGGGTGGTGGGAAGAATTTGAAACTGGTAAAGTCCACATTGAGACCGTTCTTTCTGAGATGTTTTACCCTGGTATTTACAGGTTTAACTTTTAATACTGTGTTTTATTCTCAATAAAAATTTGCCCTGTTGCAATATTTTTTCACTCTTTCACTCATTAAAAAATTTCAGATGTATGCAAAATGTAATCAGAAGCTCGAGCACTAAGTGGATTCAGCAACACACTGCAGCAGGTGGGAGAAAGGAAGCTGAGGTGAAAATTCCCAATCCCAAAATCAGTAAATTTCAGTACCATTCCAAAGGGAATTGTCAACAATAACAAGAACTTGTATTTACATAGCATCTTCAACATTTCAAAGTGCAAAACATGTCGGGGCCTGAATAATGTGGGTTCTGGTGAGAATTGCATGGGAAAGGCCATCGAGAGCCCACTCCACATCAGCAGCAACTCAATGCATCTTTTATGGGATTGCCGCGCGCTACGGGAGCTTCACTCCACTGGCAAAGGAATTCCAACATTTCATTCCATCTCCAGGAGGCTGAGTACCGCCAGTTCCGTGCCCATGTGTTTTACATGATTCACCCCACGTCTGCTTTAACTCCTATGTTGTGCAGCCCCATCTCATTCCATTCCTCGTTCTCTTACCGAAGGAGAAGAGGATTTAAAACATGATGTCTGCATTGTTGACCTATCTCTGTTCCAACCCGCAAAGAACATTCTGGATTATGATCGAAGCCTTTGCTTGCAAACTGAACTGCAATCCACAATGGTTAAAGGAGGCATATATTTCCCAGACTTTGCATTCCTGGATAGCAGTTGCACATCGAGCCAGGTTGGTAATGCCACTAGGCTTGCTCCTCAAGAGACTATGGCTCTGAGGAGACAGTTCAAATCCCACTTCATTGATAATCAGCCATGACGATTATCATCAACTGTTGCAAAAACTCTCTGGTTCACTAATGAACTTTCTTTAGGGGAAGAAATTCTGGTTCAGTCTATATAGGACTCCAGATACTCAGCAATGTGGCTAATTCTTGGCTGACTGCTATGATGGCTGCGACAGCGGCTCAACTTAAGGGCAATTGGGGAAGCCAAGTTGTAGTCTCCAAGCTCTTGTTCCACCTGGTGGACAGCCTCGTGCTAGCACAGCATGACCAGGTAGCTGCTGGAAAGTAACATTTCCGTGGCAACAGACTAAAACAAAGTCTGTAGGCATTTCTTCAAAGCAATTGGCACTGAAAAGAAAAACCGAAACTGCACCACAGATAATAAAGTGTGGAGCTGGATGAACGCAGCAGGCCAAGCAGCATCTTAGGAGCACAAAAGCTGATGTTTCAGGCAATGGCCCTTCATCAGAAAACGTCTTGATTTGGAGTCAAAGGAGAAGAAAAAGATTTTATTTGAGAAATACTTCTCAGAACCTTGAGATATTCCAAAGCATCTCATGTTCAAGTCTTGACAAGATGGGTTAGAAAATGTTGCATCTCATCACCACTATTACACAGCGAATGAAGCAAAATTTTAGGGAGTTGAAATCTGATGAAAATCTGCCAAACTATTTTCAAACACTTTCAATCTATTTAGAGCGAGATGACTGGAGATGGTTTAACCAGAGGATCACTGCGCCTCAGGTGATGACAGAAGTTGAGAAAGAGAGTCCTTTATGGTAACCTAGGTATTTTCTGACTAGATTTCTGTGCTTTGTTTTGCTAGTCAATGACATTACAAGGTTAGTGTTGCATTAATCATGTCACCAATTGAGGAAAACAAAAGTTACTCAATGCTGAAGGTGTAAGTAGCATGACAAGATTGTACAACCTGAATTATGGACCTTTTGCGTCTTCTATTTATTTGATTTATGCCTTCCCCTTCTGTGTAAATCACAGCTACAGTAATTTGTGCAATATTGGGAATGTTTGATTCAAAACCTACTACCCCCCCAATATACTAATACAATTTGTGTCAGAGTTCTGGGAAATATTGTCACTATGTCTGCATTAGTGAAGTTTAAAAGCTATAAATCCTCACTGATTGTCCTGATATCGAGCACTTTTGTTTTGCAGGGACTAAAGGAGAAACGCCTTGATGTAGCAAAAAAAATTAACATTGTTGGGATTTGATTAATCAAAAGAAATTTCCCTTTTGAATGTTTCAACTTCCTTTCAATTCTTCCCTACATGTTTCTGCTTGTGTGGAAACCTTTAAAAATTGGATAACAAGGAAGGTTTTATTGGCTGGCATGTTGAAGGAAAACAACATGTAACTAATCGATTGCGTGTAAACAGTTTGGCATGACAATATTTCAGCTTCGGATAATATCCTTTTGTACCATGGACATTCAGATCATCAGCATTTATCTTATTAGATTGTGATTTTAACTTTACTGGATGCCTAGAAATATCTTTTAAAAATTGTCTTTAATGGAAAGTATTACTTTGAATTACAGACGACTACAGCGCAGAAACAGACCCACCTATTCGTCCATACTGACCAGATATCCTAAATAAATCAAGCCCCATTTGCCAGTGTTTGGCCCACATCCCCTAAACCCTTCCTATTCATGTACTCATCCAGATGCCTTTTAAATGTTGTAATTGTACCAGTCTCCACCACATCCTCTGGCAGCTCATTCCATACATGCACCACCCTCTGCATGAAAAGTTGCCCCTTAGGCCCCTTTTAAATCTTTCCCCTCTCACCTTAAACCTATGCCCTCTAGTTCTGGACTCCCCCACCCTGGGGAAACGATCTTGTCTATTTACCCTATCCATGCCCCTCATGATCTTATAAACCTCTATAAGGTCATCCCTCAGCCTTGGACGCCCCAGAGAAAATAGCCCCAGCTTACTCAGCCTTTCCCCACAGCTCAAACCCTCCGACCTCGGCAACATCCTTGTAAATCTCTTCTGAACCCTTTCAAGTTTCACAACATCTTTTCTACAGCAGGAATTCTGGTAGCACCTAAACAGCAGTTGATATCATCAGTAGGTTCTGCTTAAACAATGAGGACCCTTTAAATGGTCCTTACCCTGAACCTGAATAATGATACAAAAGGACCTTAAACAGAAACGCAGATATTTAAACTAGTAGCAATGTGCTCATATGCATGGTCCTGGCTGAGGTTACTATGAAGGACTCTCCTTCACAATCTCATACCTCTTCTGAGGCGTAGTGACCCTTAGGTTAAGTCACTACCGATCATCTCTCGCTAACAGAAACCCGATGCTACTATACATTAGTGAAAGAATTGGGTCCTTTGTGTCAAACCTCATGTACCTGTAACTCAAACTGGAATTCAAGTTCTCAAATGGCTGCAATAAGATATGAGATATTTCCTCTGAATTAATAATTCCAGTAAGATAGCACTACATTATTATTCCCAGTTTTGCACGTTGACCGGATCAAACTACATTATCCTAATGTTGCATTTGCAAAATGGCACATTGTTACAAGTTTAAGCACTTACTCTCATAGAAGGCCTACAGCGTGGAAGCAGGCTATTTGGCCCATTGAATCCACATTGACCCTCTAAAAAGCATCACCTGCCACACCCCCTCTCCCCGCCACCTTACGCTTATAACCCTGCAGTTCCCAAGGCTAATCCACCTAGCCTGCACATCTTCGGACTGTGGGAGGAAACCGGAGCACCCAGAGGAAACCCACACAGATGCAGTGAGAATGTGCAAACTCCACACTGACAGTCGCCCAAACAAACCCTGGTCCCTGGTGCTGCCAGTGCTAAGTGCTGAGACACTGTGTTGTCTTACTTCCTTTTGGGTTTGGGCAGTTACGAGCCCATGTTCAAGTACGCATATCAGGGGTTCATTCCTGCACAGAGATACACTGTGCTGTTGTTAACCGAATATATACCACATTGCCAGACTGCTGGAGACCTCTCCAATTCGTCATTCTGGCATCATGCATTCTAAGTGCTGAGAATCCCATCAGAGCTCCATCAATCTGTGGCTGGTTGGAGGTTGCAGTATCACCACTCTTGGGGAATTCACCTTCACACCAGGAACACTGATTGAGAATTGCACTAACCTGTTCATATCGGTCATCCATTATACCCTAGAGGAACAGACCCAGAAGTTATTAAAGAGGGTCCTACATGGACCATGATCTTTCCAGTGTCTGTGATTACTGCCTGGGTTTGACTGCAGGATTTGAGTGTGTATACCAGCATGCATTTTGTTCATATTTTCCTGGTCTTTGTGCAATTTGCTAGCCTTTTACATTCAACATCCTGTGGAGTTCACCTCTACCAGCCACCCACACCACTGGCTCTCAAAGTCCTTTCTCATCCTAAACCTGCCTGCCTGCCTGATATCCAGCAAAGACCCAGGGATGGAAACACAGTGCTCTTGTTGGGTGAACTGACTCACACAGTGCCAAATCCCTGCAATCTCATCTACACAGAAGGTGGATAGCAGAACTCCCCAGTCAGGTGACACATGGGGATACAACAAGCCACAATTAAAAAACACATGAATGAATAGACAACAAAATTACTAAGTACTGCAAACTACTTTCAACACACGCTCAGGCTACTCAGCCCATCAGTTCTATATAGCACATTAGCTTTCCTCTATTCTTTTCAGTCTCGTAAACTTACCTAGCTTTCCATTAAATACTGTTTTCAAAATGGTGATAATCAATTGTACAATAATTCCTATCAGAGCCCAGAGGTTACAGAGTTAACTAGCTTTGCCTTTGGTTGAACGGAAAGATGGGTTTGTTCAGTAAATGTGACATCTCTGCCAGAGTGTGTGCTCCTGTGTGTAAAAGTCATCATTCCATTTAAAGCATACTCTCTTTAATATAGAGACCTCTGGCAAGTTAACATCTACGTATGGCCAAATGTTTTTCCTGATTCAATTAACTTGCAAAGGGCATTCTTCTCAGATTAATTGAAAGCAAAGCAGCCTGAAAATTGTGGGCACAGTTACAATGTTTAAAAGGCACTTCTGTAAGTACATGAACAGGAAAGGTTTTGAGGGATATGGGCCAGGAGCAAGCAAGTGGGACTAGTTTAGTTTGGTATTCTGTTTGTCACAGACTGGTTGGACTGAAGGTTCTCTGTCCATGCTATTTTACTCCATGCCGTCTAAGCTCAGTGATGGTTAAGGCTGTTTATGGGCCTTTGCAAATTGGCTGCCATGTTGGCTATGATTCAATTGCAATCAATTGACCATGAATCTCTTTGGAATGTATGGAGGTTGTGGAAGTTGCTCAAGTGCATTCTTTTTTCTTCTTTTATATTCATGTACAAAGAAGCTTTCTGAATGAAATGACCATTTTGGTTAATCCATTATGGTGTTGTCCATGTGACGTCAAAGCTACAGAAACCTGCACCAGGATAAGCTGACGGTATTCAGCTCAATGCTAATGAAGCTCAAAGTGTGGCTAGGGATTCGGCCTTTAAGTTTTCAATAGGAATGCAGGCATTTTTAACGGGATTCTGCCTGGTGTTTTAGCAATCATTATCTGCCTTTCCTTTGTGGCCTTGCTGTACCTTAATCACAATTAGATGTAGGAATCAAACTAACTGTAGTTAAAATAGCTGCATTTTATCACTAAAGATAACAAGGTGTAGAGCTGGATGAACACAGCAGGCCAAGCTGCATCAGAGAAGCAGGAAGGCTGACGTTTCAAGCCGAGACCCTTCTTCAGAAATCTCCAGCACCTGCAGTTCCTACTATCTCTGAAGCATTTTATCACTAGTCTGAATGAATAATGCAAAACTCAAGGAACTACTCAACAAAGGGTAGCCTTCAGCAAAATTGCTCCAACAAGACTTCATTATATTAGAAGATTCCTGGGTCTCCGCTCTGAATGCGTGTAAGAATCTTTATAGGAGTGTGGGAATAGCAATGGGCCATTTGGCCCATCTAGCCTATGCCATCATTCAATATGTTCACAGCTAATTGAACACTTTTACCCATACTATTCCCCTGACTCTGTATGCCATCAGTAATCAGATATCTATCAATCTTCAAGACTCAATGCTCAAAGACTGACCTTCTACGGCGTCCATGGAAGAGAAATCCAAAGGTTCATAACTCTGTATGAAAAACAAAACTCCCCCCCCCCGCCCCCGCCGCTTCTCAGACCTAAGGGGCATCCCCTTTCTTTTAAAAAACTGTGTCCCCTGGTTAAGGCTCTGCTAAACACTTGAAGAAAGATTTCACTATGTTTATACTCTAATCTTGTGTTAAAGGCTAACATTCCCAATAATCTGATGCACTGTATTTTAGCCTGCAGTGCTTATTAACAAGGAGATCTTAATCCCTTTCCCTACTTACACTTTGCAACCTCTCACCATGTATGAAATTGTCTGTGCATCTGTACCTCATACCAAAGTGGATAGTCTCACAGTCTTCCACATTATATTCCATCTTCCATGTTCTGCCCAGTCACTAAGCTTGTCTAAATCCTCCTGAAACTGCTTTACATCTTCTTCATGACACACACTCATGCTCAGCTTTCTGCAAATTTAGAAATATCATGTTTGGTCTCCGTGTCCAAATCATTGATACATATTCTTGTGGTACCCCACGAGTCACAGTCTGCTGATATGAAATTGAACCATTTATTCCCACTCTCTGTTTTCTGTCTGTTAGCCAATCATTAATCTGTAACCTATCCATGTGCTTTAGTTTTGCCAAACAATCTTCTGTGGGGACATTATCAAACTCTTTTTGAAAATCCAAATCTACTACATCCATCAACTCCTCTATAGCAAGTTTTTTTAAAAAGATTAGATTCCCTACAGTGTGGAAACAGGCCCTTTGGACCAACAAGTCCACACTGCCCCTTGGAGCATCCCACTCAGACCCATCCCCCATAACACAAACACCCCTGAACACTTAGCATGGCCGATCCACCTAGCCTGCATGTTGTTGGACTGTGGGAGGAAACCCATGCAGACAATGTGCAAGCTCCACATAGACAGTCACCTGAGGCTGGAATTGAACCCAGGTCCCTGGCACTGTGAGGCTGCAGTGCTAACCACTGAGCCACTGTGCTGGTCTGTTAGTAGCAGTTAGTAATTTTGTTAGCAACGTCCTCAAAAATGCAATTGCTCATACGTAGATCCATGCTGACTATGCCCAATCAGATAAATTTTATCCATGTGTCCCTAAATCAAGTACTTAATGATAGATTCTAACATTTTCACTATTACTGATATGAAGCCAACAGGTCTGCAGTTCCCTGTTTTATCTCTTGTTTCTTTTCTAAAATGTGGGGTGACATTTGTAAGCTTCCAATTTGGCGAAATAATTCCAGAATCCATGGAATTTTGGAAGATGATCACCAATGCATCATTTTTCTCTTTAGCCACTTCCTTCAGCATTCTGGGATGCAAACGATCAAGTCCCAGGGACTTATTAACTTCTCCATTCATTTCTCCAGTACAACCTTGTTACTAATTTCTTTCAGCTTTCATTGTCAAACTTTTCACTGTGTTTTGTACGTGTGATAATAAACATCAGTCAATCAATACAACAAGGCTAGCAGCATAACAGCGAAAGTTTTTGTCAATTCAAATTGTTTGCATTCATTCAGAGGATGTGGGCAACACTGGCTAGGCCCGCACCTATTGGCCTTCCCTAGTTGCCCAGAGGGCAGTTTAGAGTCAACCCCACATTTCTGTCACATTTTGTCCAGACCAGATAAGGGTGGCAGTTTCTTTCCCTAAGGGACTTTAGTGAACCAGTTCGGTTTTTCCTGACAATCAACAATGGTTTCATGGTCATCATTAGACCCTTAACTCCAGATGTTACCACCTGCAGTGGTTGAATTTGAACTCAGGTTATCAGAACATTCCCTGGGTCTCTGGATTAACAGTTCCAAGATAATACCACTGGGCCATAACCTCCCCAATATAACAGAATTATATACTCTGTTCCTAGTCACTTAAATCTCTGATTCTAGGAGATTCCTTGTAACTTCCTTCGTGAAAACAGGCACAAAATCATCATTTAGCTTCTCTGCCATTTCCCTGCTTCCCATTATAAATTCTGACTCTGCGTGCAAATGGGTTCACAATGATTTTCACCAACTGCTGCCTTTTTTATGAATGTGTAGAAGTTTTTGTAGTCCATTTTGCTAGATTACGTTCAGATTCTGTTCTTCCTCTCCTTGCCAGTCTCTTGGTCTTATGCAAACGTTGTGCCTGACCTCAGCGATTGAACAGTCCTCCCAAAATTCCCTACCTTTAGGCAGTTGGTAGCAACTGGAGAAACAGCAGACCAAACCTCAAAGGTGTATAAACGAAAACACAAAACAAAATTTAATGAGCCTAATTCTAATGCTGAAAGAAAAATTTCATAAAAACCGAAAGAACTGCGGATGCAGTAAATCAGGAACAAAAACAGAAGTTGCTGGAAAAGCTCAGCATCAGTGAAGAAAACAAATCAGAGTTCTGAGGAAGGGTCACCAGACCTGAAACGTTAACTCTGAATTTTTCTTCACTGCAAGGCCTGCTGACCTTTTCCAGAAACTTCTGTTTTTGGTCCTGATTCACAGCATCCACAGTTCTTTTGGTTTTTATTTAGTATTTAACTCACTGCCACATCTCTTCCAGGCTTGCCCACCTTTAGAAGCTCTGCTCCTCTCTCCGATGGGATTTCCGTTCCAATCTCTCTTCTTGCCCACCGACATTAATTTCACTTTTTTGTTTGACCAGGTATTTGCTAAAATTCGCTTCTACAGTCATGTCACATTTCTCAGTGACTGCCTCCAGCTCAGACTCACCCCACGTGGATTCCAACTGAAGTTTCATCCCTCATGCTTTGAATCCTCCCAGGTCACAGATATCTCCGTGACATTCAATGTGCCACAGACAGCTGCTCTCATCACACCCTGAGATCCACACCCAGTGCCATGCAGTGCCATATGCGCGTTCTTGACCTTTCTCTCCAACAGCATCACAACACACTGACTCAGGGCTGCACCACTCTGCAGTTCCACTTCATCCTCCGGCGCATTCGTCATGCTAACAAGAAATGTTCTCTTTTTCTTTCAGGCATTAAGGCCCATAAGATGCAACAATTCAGAGATACCCATGGCCCTCTGAAACCTTCCACTTGCCCCTTTCCCTCTGACTCCATTCCCTCTCCCAACCCCAGCCCCTGTCAGGTATTCACCATCCCTCCTAGCCTTCCACTATCCGATGCTGAATATTCTGTACTCAGCAAAGGCCTCAGCTTTATCCCTCTGCGGCCCTTCCTTAACGAATTTCAGGCACAACATGACGCCAAACTGTACTTCCGCCATCTTCGCTTCTGTCTGATTTCTTTGGACTAGAGTCCTCTTCCAATCCCACAGACCCCTTCGCCCGGTTCCAACGCTCTCCGTCCGGCCTTTTACCTGCATTCAATCTGTTCATTGAGAACTGTCAACATCACATTGGTCACCTCAATTTCTCTATGCCACACCCCCCCTCACCAAATCCAACCTATCTCCCTCTGAACTGACTGCACGCCATCTGTTCAGATCCAACCCAGTTCTGAGGAAGGGTCACCGGACCCAAAACGTTAACTCTGACTTTTTCTTCACAGATGCTACCAAACTTGCTGAGCTTTTCCAGCAACTTCTGTTTTTGTTGTTGATAAAAATTGTCGCGATGTAAATGGGAGAGGTTAAAAATAATAAAGGTATAGCAGTGCAACAGATTTGCCAATTACATTTGCTCAAGTGATGTGAAAGATCTTGCACAAACTGGACATTGTTAGAGAGAACTGCGGGGATGTTCACAAAAAATGAGATACATAGTTGGGAGGGGAAAAATTGTTCAGGAGAGTCTATATAGAGAGTAAGAAAGGTACTAGGCGTTGCTGTATATTAATTGTTCATTCCAATTCTAATCAAGTGCTGAGCATTATCTGGGGATCCCCATTAAAAGGAATTGAGTGAAACTGTAGTTATGTGTGGGGAGGCACATGCTTGTAATGTGTTTCGTTGAAAGCACAAAGATTGACTCCACTTCCATCCTTCACCATCAGGTCGCTGGAATATTAAATGGCAACAAAGGATGAAGGTTGGAAGCGAAGAAGCTAAAATCCTAGTGGGTGCTGTAACAAAAGGGTAAACAACATGCGTACCTTGTTGAGGTTTGATCATTCTCTTCTGTTCCCTGAATCTAAACCATATCATGAGTAGAAGAACGAAGTGGAAATCTGGGCAAGTGGGTTAATTGCTTCCTACTTGGAATTCAATTAGAAGTTAGTTCCTTGTTATATGAAGGTCCATACGTCTGACAGTGCAAGTTTTGGACCTTCTAAGGAGTTCCTGGATGTGACTACTCAAAGACTGATCTATTCAACACGTACCAGGCAGGGTTAAATTTGGATCAATCTCAGATGTCAGGTGACCACTGCATGGAAAAATAGGAACAGGCAGACAGGGTAGTGAAGAAGGCGTTTGGTACACTTGCCTTTATGTGTCAGTGCATTGAGTATTGGAGTTGATAGGTCATGTTGCAGCTGTAAAGGACACTGATGTGAGTCCAGAATCAGAGGACACAGTTTCAGAATTAGGGGTAGGCCATTTAGACCAATTGAGGAAAAACTTCTTCACCCAGAGAGTGGTGGATATATGGAATGCTCTGCCCCAGAAGGCAGTGGAGACCAAGTCTCTAAATACTTTCAAGAAAGAGATAGATAGAGCTCTTAAAGATAGTGGAATCAAGGGTTATGGGGATAGGGCAGGGACAGGGTACTGATTGTGGATGATCAGCCATGATCATAATGAATGGTGGTGCTGGCTCGAAGGGCCCAATGGCCTACTCCTGCACCTATTGTCTGTTGTCTATTGGTCAGGCTACTTTTGGAATACTGCATTCAATTCTGGTCTCCCTGCTTCAGGAAGAATTTTGTGAAACTTGAAAGGGTTCAGCAAAGATTTACAAAGATGTTGCCAGGGTTGGAGGATTTGAGCTACAGGGAGAGGCTGAATAGGCTGGGGCTATTCTCCCCAGAGTGTTGGAAGCTGACGAGTGACCTAATAGAGGTTTATAAAATGTTGAGGGGCATGGATAGGGTAAATAGATAAGGTCTTTTCCCCAGGGTAGGGGAGTCCAAAACAGGAGGGCATAGGTTTAAGTAGACAGGCAAAAGATTCAGAAGGGACCTCAGGGGCAACATTCTCACACAGAGAGTGGTGTGTGTATGGAATGAGCTGCCAGAGGAAGTGGTGGAGGCTGGTACAGTTACAGCAGTTAAAAGGCATCTGGATGGGTATATGAATAGGAAAGGTTTAGAGCGATATGGGCCAAATGTGGGCAAATTAATTTAGGATATTCGGTTGGCATTGATGAGTTGGATCGAAGCGTCCGTTACTGGCCTCTAGATTCTCACTGAACATTAAAGATTAAAGAAAAAATTGATCAAAATTAATTTGGGGGTCCCTGGATTGCTACTGGGTATTTAAATTACTGGGTTGTGCTAATTGATTGGTTCTAACTGCTGTTCAGTTCTCTGGGAAGGATTCAGCATCTGGTGCTTTGAAAAATGTTACGAGGAAACAGTCTTCTTACTTCTTGGTGAAAATGGGGTCTTCTGTAGTGATGTGAAATGCTACTATGCCAATGCAGGCACTAACTACTGGCAGGATTAAACTCAGGTGTGATGAGTATAAACACACGTTTACAAACTCTGCCTTTTACAGCAAATGACAAAAATAATCAGCAGTGATAGACGAGTAAATCCAAGGAATGACCATGCCACAGTTAATAGGGACTCTAAACTTTTGTTTTATGCAATGGGCTACTCAAACAAAACAAAGTTCTCAAAATGACTCATGCTAAACAGAGTCCTGAGGACGGAGATGAAAACAATAATGAACCCAGACAAAAAATAATGGTCACAATAAGCTTTAGTCCTATGAGGTAAGTCACAGACTCCTGTGATCAGAGATAATGGGAACTGCAGATGCTGGAGAATCCAAGATAACAAAGTGTGAAGCTGGATGAACACAGCAGGCCAAGCGGCATCTTAGGAGCATAAAAGCTGACATTTCGGGCCTAGACCCTTGCTCTCTGATGAAGGGTCTAGGCCCAAAACGTCAGCTTTTGTGCTCTTAAGAAGCTGCTTGGCCTGCTGTGTTCATCCAGCTTCACATTTTGTTATCTCCTTTAACTCTGCAGTATTAGACAGTATTTAAATCACTTACTAGTCAGGATCAACGCAAGGCTAAGGAGCATACAAGAACCACTGGCTTCAGATTTGGCAATGACAGTAAATTGAGATCCCTATAGACAGTTGTAACTTCATATAAAATAGCTGGATTAAGCCACTTTGTAAATACTGATGTAGCCTCCAGTGAGATGTATTTTTCAATGCCTTAAAACTTCAATGAGAAAGACACAAATAAACCTTGACATGAGACACAATAAGGCAAGTATTTTTGGAAACATGATGGATAGATTATTCCGTCAGAAAATTGTTGTAGCTCTTTAAAAAAAACTGATGTTTCTCAACTGAGTGTTAGACAAGTGTTAATAACATCAAGTGATAGGAATTAGCAAGACAAAAATCAATTTATTGAAAATTTATGGAGACAACGTGCTCACCCTACTAGTCAAAAGTTATAAATCCTGCTATAAGGTGCAGAATGTGGTCAACAATTACATGTAACCAATGGAAAAGTTTACAAAGGATTTATTGGAGGTGAACCATCTCAGTTTCAGCGTCTTCAGCATTTTCAGCTATCACCTTTCCTCCAACATTATGTATTTTGGGGGCATTTACACCACATTACGCACATTAGCCCTTCAGATACTAAAGTGGTCCATGTCCATGTACAACATAATTTAGACAATATTAAAGCTTGAGCTATTAAGTGGTGAGGTAACATTTGCACCAGAAAGGTGCCAGGCAATTCCTATCTCCAACAAAGGAGAAACTAATCAACCATTCCCTTAAACATTCAATTACCCTCATTAAGACTCAATATCAAATCCATTGTATAGAAGCTGAAATGGATCAGCTGTATTAATACTATGGTGACACTAACAGGTCAGAGGCTGGGAATACTGCAACGAGTAACTCATCTCCTCACTCCTCAAGGCCTATTTACCATCTACAAGGCACAAGCCAAGAGTGTGATGGAATATTCCCCACTTGCCTGGAGCATCGCAGCCCCAACAACACTCAAGAAGCTTGACACCATCCAGGACAAAGCAGCCACTTGATTGGCACCACATCCACCATCTTAAACATTCATTCCGTACATTAACAAACAGTGGTAGGAATGAATAAACCTACAATGTAAGGCGAGAGGAGAGAGATTCAAAAAAGACATGAGGGGCAAGTATTTTACACAGAGGGTGGTTCGCATGTGGAATAAACTTCCTGAGGATGCAGTTCCAACATTTAAAAGACACTTAGGTAAGTATATGACTAGGATAACGAAACGTGAGGCTGGACGAACACAGCAGGCCCAGCAGCATCTCAGGAGCACAGAAGCTGAAGTTTCGGGCCTAGACCCTTCATCAGAGGGGATGCTGCTGGGCCTGCTGTGTTCGTCCAGCCCCACATTTCATTATCTTGGATTCTCCAGCATCTGCAGTTCCCATTATCACTAAGTATATGACTAGGAAAGGTTTGGAGGGGTACGAGCCAGGAGCAGGGAGGTGGGATTAGTTTAGTTTGGAATTATGTTCAGCATGGACTGGTTGGACTGAAGGGTCTGTTTCTGTGATGTATGACCCCAACACTCTGTAAAATTGAAAGGAAAAACATAAAATGGGGCAAGGATTTGTGGTAACCAAGATGATTGGAAATATTTTCGAAACCAACAAAAAATGGCCAGAAAAACAATCTAAGAGATGGAAAATAAACTTTGAGGGTAAACTAGCAAGTAATATGAAAACGGATAGGAATAACTTCTTTAAATGGATAAAACAGAAGTGAGAGACCCCTAAAGAACAGAGGAACATAGGACCCTTGGAGAATCAGACAGGTCAAATAATATTGAGGAAGCAGGGAATGGCATAGGAGGTAAATAAATACTTATGTTGGTCTTCACCACATATGACAGTAACATAATTTCAAATATATCAAAGAGCAAAAGTGGGAAAGGAATAAGTACAGTAGCTACCTCTAGAGAGAAAAGTATTGGGGAAACTAGCGGGGTTAAAGGTAGATGTGTCCCCTTGACCTGATGGGGTTGCATCCTGGGATTTTAAAGAAAGTAGCTACAGAGATAGCAGATGTACTAGAAGTAATCTTCCAGGAATCCCTAGATCCCGGAAAGGATTAAAAATTGCTAGCATTAATGTCTTTGGTCAACAAGACAGAAGACAATAAACAGGTAACTAAAAGGCTCTTAACATACACCATTGGGAAAATGTTACAGTCTACTGTAAAGGATGAAAAAGCAGAGCACTTAGAATGCAAAATATAATCAAGCAGAGTCAGCCTGGATCCATGAATGGGAAATCATACCTGACAAATTTACTACAATTTTTTAAGGAGCTAATAAAAGAGATTCAGTTGACATAATATATTTGTACTTCAAAAAGACATTCAATAAGTTACTTATTAGGATAATATTAGAGGTACAGTATTAGCATGCGTGGAGGATTGGTTAGCCACTAGAAGACAGAGAGCTGGGATAAGGGGACACATTTTCTGGATGGCAACCTGTAGCTAGTCGTAGCTAGAGAATAAAGATGAGATCCCAATTATTAATAGATATAACGTTTCAGGGAGACAGCAAAATAGCTGGGAAGACAAGAAGTGAAGATGACACAAATATTCAACACAGAGATAGATTAAGTGTGTGCTCAAAAACTTGGCAATGGAATATAATGTGGAAAAATCAGAAGTTATACATTCTGGCAGGAAGTTTAAAGGATCTGAATATCATTTAAATGGGGAAAGGATGCAAAAAACTGCAGAGCTGAGTGATTTTGTCCTCATGCAGAAATCACAAAAAGATAGCATTCAAGTTCAGCAGGTAATAGGGAAACAAAATGGACTGTTGGCCGTGATTTCAAAGGAAGTGGAGCATAGAGACATGGAGGTCTTGCTAAAACTAAACTGGGCCTTGGTCAGGTAACAGCTAGAATATTGTGGACAGTCTTAGTCCCCTTATCAATGGAAAGATCTACTGACTTTGGGAGGGTAGTCCAGAGAAGATCACTAGGTTGACCCTAGGTATGGGAGGGATTTCTCATGAGGAGATGTGGAGCAGGTTAAGCTTGTACTCATTGAGGTTTAGAAGAATGGAAGGCAACCTTATTGAAACATTAAAGATTCCTAGGGGACTTGACAGGGAGATCATAGAGAGGCTGATTCTCCTTCTGAGACAGTCTAGAACCAGAGGTCATCATCTCAGAGTAAGGGGTTGCCTATTTAAGACAGAGAATGAGGAGGAAAGTGCACCTGGGGAATTCTTTTTACCACTGAGAGTCACCAAGACTGGGTTGCAAAGTATGCTCATAGCTGAGAGACAGATATTCAACCAGTAAGGCAATCAGTAGTTTTGGGGAAAAGGCAGGTAAGTGAAATTGAAGAGTATCAGATCATCACGGTCTGATTGGACAGAGTGTGTACCATCTACAGGTTGCGCTGCAAGCTTCTTCCAATGCCATCTTCTAACCTGTGCCCTCTAACACCTTGAAGGACAATGGCAGCAGATACAGGTGAACGCCCCCACCTGCAACACTTCTTCTGAATCACTCATCATCCTGACTTGGAAATATATCACCATTCCTTTACTGTCACTGAGTTAAAATCCTGCAATTGCCACCTTAGTAGCAGTGCGGGCACCTCTAAGTCTCAAGGGCTTTAGCAGTTCAAGAAGGCAGTTCCTTACCACATTCTGAAGGCAATTAGGGATGGGCAGCAATCCTGATCTTGACAGAAACATGCACATTCCAGTAATTAATTAAAAAAGAACTTGTGAAATCTACAAAAATTACTGCAGAGTGCCACCAAGTCCTCTCCTAAGCCTTTTCTTGGTATATGACTTTAACAAGGTCATTGTCATGGACTGGAACAACGATAGAAATCATTCAATGCTACAATCTTTTTCACCCAGCTACCAGAGATAGTCTTCCTGCAATAGTATTTAGCAAATACTAAAGGGTGATTGCATCCAAAATCACACAGAAATGAACAGGTTTGGAATATTAGAATATTACTGTTAATGGAGAAGAACTTGCATGGAATGAGTTTTTTGTGACTTATATAAAAACAGGAACATTATATTCCTGAACACTGCATCTGAAAGTCCTCTCAGCTACAGACTTCAGAAAATGAATCATACGGTGACTGACAAAATGGTGCATAAGTTCATGGCTGATCAACTAGAGTATTACTTAATACCGTTCATGCAGAGTTCACTCCAGATGGTTGGATGATATTAACCCTAACAATGAATCTTGCCTTCTGTTCTGCACAATAGTCCTCCTGCTGTAGAAGGTTCAGCAAGCAGTTCTATTTATTCTCCAGACATGAATGTATTAGAAGCAAAGAGACAGAATTTTATCCAGGTTGAAGTCACTGAGAAGATTTGCAAATCAATGAGGGATCCTATATGAAAATGTGAAATAGATTTCAATTCAGGAAATTTGGTACAGTCTAAAATAGAGGGGTCAGAGAGAATGGAAAGACCCTGGTAAAATGATAGGTATGATTACAAACCAGATTATCTAAAACGAAATGGAACTGTCCAAGTTCATTCATCAAGTAATCAGTATGAATTACAAACTCTGAACTCTGAAAAGGTAATGAAGTAAATGAGGCACTAGGTGCCTCAAAAGTTCTTGGGTTTTATGATGAAGGTCTTGAGGAACCAAATGCATTAGATAAGTGGCTGGGTGCAATAATGTGAGCGATCAGGGCAGAGCTAACAAATCCACAAGCAAAATAGCGATGGCTGCATGCTCCATTGACACACATGGCAGTGAATGTTATTGGACAGTTTACATACCAGTTGACAATCCAGGATGATGGCTAAGAAGTGAGATCCATGGACTGGCAGAACTGGCCGGAAGAATGAAGAGTAAGAAAGAGTGGTGCAAGCTCAGATACTGGATCTGGAAATGGCTCATTGACCTACAGAAGTGCATGTGGTGGAGAATTAGACATTCAACCAAAGGCAAAGGAGAGTGCAGGAAAGTGGAGTTGAAATGCCCATCAGCCATGATTAAATGGCGGAGTGGACTCGATGGGCTGAATGGCCTTACTTCCACTCCTATGTCTTATGGTCTTATGGATGCTGGAAATCTGAAATGAACAAAGAGAATGCTGGGGAAACTCAGCAGGTCAGGCAGCATCTGTGTAAAGTGAAGCAGAATTAACATCTCGAATCCAGTATGACCCTTCCTTAGAACGTCTTCCAAAGAAGAGTCACATCAGACTCAAAATGCTAACTTTATTTCTCTTTTCATAGATACTGCCAGAGAGTATGGAATGAGCTGCCAGAGGGAGTGGTTGAGCTGGTACAATTATAACATTTGAAAGGCATCTGGATGGGTATGTGAATAGGAATGATTTAGAGGGATATGGACCAAATACTGGCAAATGGGGCTAGATTTATTTAGGATATCTGGCATCGGCATGTGAGACTGAAGGTTCTGTTCCCGTGTCTTCTAGCTCTAAGACTGTACAACTCTATGGGCCTGCTGGCTTTCTCCAGGATTTTCAGTGCTTATAATGGAGAATGAACACTTGACGGTGACTAGAGTTATCTCTCAGTAGTAACCTTGACACACCGAAAAATACAAGTAGAAGCCTCAGCTTGAACAGATTAGATAATGAAATGAAGGCAGCAAAGCAGTCTTGACCCAGATGATTACAGGAGTCCTCGAGGCCATGAAGATAAACTAATAAGAGGCAAACACGAGGAGTTAACTGGTCAAACAGATGGATTTGAACTGAAAATTTATTTGTGGATGGGATTCACAATGCTAAAGTGCAGCTAACAGCTCAAGGTTTGGAAGAGTGACTGGGTTATACAGTTGTTAGAATGGATTCTCCCACAACTGCATACTCTATCTTCAAAACATTTACAGTTCCTTCGGCTACATATTCATGGGAGTGCAGATCATCCAAAATTCAAACCACATTTCTGCAGGGCAATAACCTTTAGATGGAAATGCTTCTGAAACTAAGACCTACAAAGCCCACCATCCGTCCACCCCACCTCCTCCCATTCCCCACACAAAACAAGACCTTTCCTGCACCCAACCACCACTCAAAAGGCAGCAGATACACAAGTGAAACTCAGTCATAACTTCAGCGGGCTCTGTTTTGCCGACAATAGGCTGTGGTTAATGAAATGCACATCCTGTGACGTTTTGGTGTCACAAAGGGAACATTTGGGTGCCGTTATGATGCATGTTGGTGATTACTTTCACCGGGGATTTGAGAATCTTAAAAATATTAGAATGGAAACGTTTAAGATGGGAAATTGGCTTGTGGGGAATTTAAACATATTGGTTTAGATACTAACCAAAGTAGAGTCTAAACACAGCAGATTTCTACATCCACTGACGCATGAGTCAGAAAATGCACACACTTATGTTCAAGTCCTGCAGTCACTGTCTCCTCGTGATGGTGGATACAGTTTGAGGGGATGCCCCCTACATTAACATGGCTAATCAGGGGACTCTCCCATTCTTACCATCTGTCATTGGTGTACATTGGGCAGGTGTACTGGACGCTACTCGGCCTCCTTGATCACATTACGAACACACGTGCTCCGGCCATCGAGATCTTGGAGTGGGGCTCAGTCTAGGAGCTTCTAGCGGAGAGACAAGGACTCTACCCACTGGACCACAAGACCACAAAGTAGGTCTGGGATAACTTTAAATCAACAATCTTATCCACAGAGTGTTACTCCCAACATAAATAATTACATCAAGTCATCTCAGGTGGTTCTAATGAGACAGAGAAATTGAGAAACTTGAACAGGTTAGGCACTTAGACAAGATTGTTAGAGCTAAGTACGACAATAGAACACACTAAAGTAGAAAATGTTTTAAGGGCAAATAAAGCATTAAAAACATTTCGATCTGTATAACTGCATACCAAAAGGTTCAATCCTTAAGTGAGCCAAGGAATGTGAAACCAATGGTTTTTCATATGCTTCACATGTTGCTGGGGCTCCCAGTACAGCTGTTTTTATAATGTTTCATATCTGCAAAATTGGGAAGTGTTCTATACTTTAGGAACTAGGTAACTGGAAGGTCTATTATAAGTACTTTTGATGCTGGTTTCTGTGGAAGCACTGATATAGAACAGTAGAACATAGAACAGTACAGCACAGAACAGGCCCTTCAGCCCACAATGTTGTGCCGACCATTGATCCTCATGTATGCACCCTCAAATTTCTGTGACCATATACATGTCCAGCAGTCTCTTAAATGACCCCAATGACCTTGCTTCCACAACTGCTGCTGGCAACGCATTCCATGCTCTCACAACTCTCTGCGTAAAGAACCTGCCTCTGACATCCCCTCTGTACTTTCCACCAACCAGCTTTAAAACTATGACCCCTCGTGCTAGCCATTTCTGCCCTGGGAAATAGTCTCTGGCTATCAACTCTATCTATGCCTCTCATTATCTTGTATACAAGAAATATGAAATTATGTTTGTCAAATATTTTGACTGAGAATCAGTGCAATTGCCACGCTGAAGCTAAAACATTTACAATTACTATCCTTTCTTATGGTACAGTGTACACTCAAAAACAGTCAAGTGAGAAATGGTTACAGATTGATATTGCCGGCTTGAAACGAATTCTGAAGAAAAAGGAGTCCCCTTAAAATCAACAAAGATGCAAGGCATTAACTGTTGTGATTATTTTACAAAATGAAATACGAGAATTGAAGAAATTGTTGGTGGTCCAACAGGCAACAAATACTGAATATGGAGTTTTCAATTTCACTTATTATGAAGTTTTGGTTGCGCATATGAACACTAACATAAGTAGAGAGAAGGGATCTCTTAAATATACACTAATTGCACTTCATTATGTGTAGGTGGTAGTGTAATGATTATAAAATTTTCTAAGACATTTATTTTTTAAACTATTGCTTTAAACTGAAGGTAAAACAGCATGTTGTAGAATGGGGAATAGTGAAATTATATCAGATTCTTCCTAGAGACAGGTCCAAGTGCTGTCATGAGGACATAGGCCTAGATTCAAACACACAGAGACTCAACCGCAGGTGTTAACGACTTACTATTCTTGTTGGGGCTAAGTAGAATATGAGTGGGAATTGGTGATGAGAGGAACGTATCTAAATTTAAGAAGGAAGGAGTCACCAGAAGGTAGCTAAGGAAATCGAGTGAAAAGCCATTCAAGAGGACATTAGAAGGCATCTCCCTGCTGCAGCAGGAAGGGACAAACCTGCTGGAACTTTGAGAACGATCTGAAGTTTACCAACAAGGTTACAGATCTGCTGAGAGTAGGCCGTAACTTACAAGCATTGTGTGGGGATTACAGTCACATTCTATTGTTTTATTCTCACTTGGGACATGGGCATCACTAATTCAAAGAAAAGCTGCCGTACTCTCCTGACCAACATTTATCTGTTCAGAAACATTTTATTCGCACTGCTATTTGTGGAACTTGCTGTGCAAAAATTAGCGCCCGGTTTTTATTCCAGGGTAGCAGATGTTATGCTTCAACTGGTTCTTCAGTGCTTTCCAACATCCCATGCCCATGAAAGATACGTAAATTCAGGACCAGAGATAATGGGAACTGCAGATGCTGGAGAATACGAGATAACATAAAAGAGATGGACTTGAATTTACAAAGTGTGGAGCTGGATGAACACAGCAGGCCAGGCAGCATCTTAGGAGCACAAAAGCTGACGTTTCGAGCCTCGACCCTTCATCAGAAAACAGGAGCTTTTGTGCTCCTAACATGCTGCTTGGCCTGCTGTGCTCATCCAGCTCCACACCTTGTAAATTCAAGTCCGTCTCTTTTATGTAGATTTCAGTTCAGGGTGCTGTTGCAGAAGCAAACAACATTTGCACTATTTATGCATCACTGTTTAAATAGCAACCTCTCCTTGAGATATAAAGGCTAGGACTATTTTTCCTGAGGCACGGGAGACTGAGGGGTGACCTTACAGATGGTTACAAAATCATGAGAGGCATAGATAAGGTAGATAGCCAACAGCTTCTTTCTCATGGTACAGGAGTCTAAAACTACAGGCCATAGGTTTAAGGTGACAGGGAAGAGATACAAAAGGGTCCAGGGGGGCAATTATTTCACACAGCGGGTGATAAGCATTTGGAACAGGCTGCCAGAGGTAGTGGTGGAGGCAAGAACAATTTTATCACTTAAGAAACACTTGTTCAGCTACATTGATGGGATGGGTACGGAGGGATATGGACTGAACGCAGGCAAAATGGACCAGATCAATTGTGAAAACTAGGTGACATAGACAAGTTGGGTCAGCAGGCCTGTTTTCATGCTGTAAACCTCTATGACACTCTGACTCAACACAGTGTGACCACTGCCAGCCTCTTGGCATTTGTCTACATTCCTTGCTGCATTGCTATTCATCGATAGGTTGGGGTTGAGTGTGGACGCTTTCCAGCAATGATGCTTACTGTTGAAAGGACAGAATGTTTTGTGAATAGAGAAGGTGTGTACTTCATCTGTTGTGTTACTGACTGTAAGGAAGTTCAATTTTTAGAAGCTGTCTCATTTGCCTAGATCCCTCTGATGAGAGGATGCAATGTTTTGTTTAGTTCTCAACTGAATTAATACCAACTCTGATTCTCAACTGCCTCATCATTACACTGAATAAAAGTTCTTTAAATGTTCCATTTTGTTCTCAACACCAGGATGATCAATCTGTAGAATAATTTTCCCAATGTCCCCACAATGGTGAGACTTCAGAAGGGACGGGATCAGAGATTGGGGCTTTTTTATTCACGTAGACACAGCCATAGGTGTGCTTACAACGATTTCTCTTCCACTTTCTGCACCATTTTCTCCAGAGACCACAGAGGATCAAAACGGTGGCTCAGCGATTAGCACTGCTGCCTCATCACACCAGGGGCCATGGGTTCAATTCCATCTTTGGGAAATTGTCTATTTGCACATTCTCCAGATGTCTGCTTGGGTTTCCAGTGGGTGCTCTACTTTCCTCCCACAGTCCAAAGGCGTGCAGGTTGGGTGGACTAACTGTGCTAAATGGTCAATAGTGTCCAGGGATGTGGAGTCTAGCTGGGCTAGCCATGGTTACAGAGATACAGGGATGGAGTCTGGGTGAGATGCTCTTTGAAACGTCAGTGAAGACTGGATGGGCTGAATGTTCTGCTTCCACGCTGTAGGGTTTCAATGATCTGTTTATTGCACCCACCCATCCCCACTTCTATTTCCTATCTACTTGGTGATTTCACCTTGAAGCACAGAAGCTGTTTCCATGTGTACACCAACAATCCCCAGTTTTATCTCAATCCTACCTCGCTCAGCTCCTCTGGTTTATCTCACAGCTTGTCCAATTAACTGAGCAGTAATTTCCTCCAAATAAATATTGGAAACACTAAAGTAAATGATTTTGATCTTTGATATGAACTCCGGCTCCCAAGCCACCAGCTCCTACCCTCTCCCTGATCAATGTCTCAGGCTGAACCATAGAACATAGAACATTACAGCACAGTACAGGCCCTTCAGCCCTCGATGTTGGCCGACCTGTCATACCAATCTGAAGCCCATCTAACCTACGCTATTCCATATACGTCCATATGCTTATCCAATGACGACTTAAATGTACCTAAAGTTGGCGAATCTGCTACCGTTGCAGGAAAAGCGTTCCCTTCTCTTATTACTCTCTGAGTAAAGAAACTGCTTCTGAAATCTATTTTATATCTTTCACCCCTCAATTTAAAGCTACGCCCCCTCGTGCTCGCTGTCACCATCCTAGGAAAAAGGCTCTCCCTATCCACCCTATCTAACCCTCTGATTATTTTATATGTTTCAATTAAGTCACCTCTCAACCTTCTTCTCTCAAATGAAAACAGCCTCAAGTCCCTCAGCCTTTCCTCGTAAGACCTTCCCTCCATACCAGGCAACATCCTAGTAAATCTCCTCTGCACCCTTTCCAAAACTTCCACATCCTTCTTATAATGCGGTGACCAGAACTGTACGCAATACTCCAAGTGCGGCCGCACCAGAGTTTTGTACTTTGTAATTCACTTTTCTATCCACTGTTGACACCCTTGATAGTCAGGAATCTGCCTACATTTGCCTTAAAAATAATCGATAGACTCCAACAGTCCCTTGAGACAAGAAACAGACTCAAAACCATCTGAGAGAAGAAATTCGCCTCACCTCCAAATTAGTTGGGAAATCCTTTAGTTTTGAACTGTCTCCCTTAGATCTAGAAAACATCCTCTCAGCATTCATCTATCAAGTCATCTCCAGGTCATATACAATTCAATAAGATCACTGCTCATTCTGCTAAATTCCAATGGATGTAGACGGAACCCATTCAAATGTTCTCTCAAAATAACTCACCAATCTCAGAAATCAGTTGTGTGAACCTTCTTCAAACTGTTTCTAATGCAATGATGTAACTTCTTAAATCTATGGACACAAACGTAACACAGAATGCCAAATGGGGCCTCATCCATGCTCTTTAAAACTGTGGTAAAACATCCCAACTTGTACTCCGTACTGCCCTGGCACGAAACAATTACTCTATATCATCTCCATCACGAAGAGAGTCTGCTTTCCATCTCCACAGGCCCAAAGCCTGTGCCCTTCAGTGTCTCAGATCATCTGCTGCTACAGGAGCCCTCATTGGGTTTGTTCTTGTTCTCACATAGGGCATGCGTACTGCTGGCAAGGTGGGCATTAGTTACTTATCCCTAACTGTAGCTGTTTCTGCCTGGTGTGGGGACACCTATAATGTCATTAGGATGTGTTATGATGGAGCTTGAATTGCACTTCTAAATAAAAACCAAAAGAACTGTGGGTGCTGTAAATCAGAAATAAAAGTAGAAATTGCTGGAAAAGCTCAGCATTTATGGCAGCATCTATGGGGAGAAATCAGAGACAACGTATCAGGTCGAGTTCTCAGGGAGAGTCATTCAATCCGAAACGTTAACTCTGATCTCGCTTCACAGATGCTGCCAGACCTGCTGAGCTTTTCCAGCAATTTCTGCTTTTGACTCTATTACACTTCTGCCAGGTGACCCACCTTATACCTCTGCAAACGTAAACTCATCCCAAACTTTAATGCCCATATCTTGCATCAAATCCAGTTCAATCATTACTCAAGTGCTCAATAATCTCCACTGACTCACAGACTGGCCGTGCTTCAACTTTATGACTCTCATCCTGCATTTCAAACATCTCATTGCCTGACTCTTTAACATCTTTGACCGTGACAACTCTCTGAGATCTCAGCCCTCTCCAAGTCTCGCTTCTTGTGTGTTTCTGAAGTGAATCTCTCCACCCCTGGCAACTGCATAGTAAGCTCCAGAACTCCTTCCTTGAACATTTCTGCCCCTTTTTCTTCCATCCTTTGAAGACATCTTTGACCAACATTTCGGTGGCTTTTCCTAGTAAATTCTTTGGCGGCTTGGTGTCAATAACAGGCCACTTTTACTTTTCTACATGAGTGGGTGTTGCTTGAATAATTGTTTGACTGAAGTTTATTGGCAAACAAGGCTAAGTGTAAGCAGGGAGGGGCCAGGCAACCAGCACAAACAGTCTGCAGTTCAAATGAGGTCATTTGCAGCGCAGCAACAGTGCTGCAGCAAATGACGGTACATCACACTCTTTGGCAGCGCCAACCTATTCCATCATGGTTTTAGAAATGTGTACACATTGTACATCGACTCTTTGGCTCATTACCATGGCACAGAAAATTTAAGTGTTTTATTTCAGTGTGTAAGTGAGTGAATGATTAAATGAGTGAATGGCTAATCCACAGAACAGACTGCAAAAGGAAATGTCAGAAGTGACTAGCACCAAATTATTCAAATGTAAACTCAACAGAGTTCTTGAGCACATTACATTTGGGGGTTAGAGCATGTGAGGAATTTTAGACACAACGTGGGGTGAGCATAACTTGCTTGAAAGGAACAGGTGACTGCAGTTACCAAAGCTCAAAGCCAGTGGGGTTTTCCTTGTCTCAGTCTTTCCTGTTTTAGGATAATTAATAGAGTTTAGAAATCATCACGAAAAGTCACCCACTTCATTATTGTTGTTTGACAACCAGGATGTTACCTTTGCTCATAGCACAAAGAGCAATACAGCACAAGAACAGGCCCTTTGGCCCTCCAAGCCTGTGTCACCGCATTTTCCCCTTGTGTACTAAAATTGTCTTCACTTACAGGATCTGTATCCCACTATTCCCTTCCTATTGATGAATTTGGCCAGGTGTTCCTAGAATGCTGCTATTGCATCTGCTTCCACTCCCTCCTCTGGCAGCGTGTTCCAGGCACGCACCACCCTCTGTGTGAAAAACTTGCCTCGCGCATCTCTTTTAAGCTTCCCCCCCTGCACCTTGAACCTGTGTCCCCTAGTAACTGCTCCCTCCAAGCTGTGAAAATAAATCTCACACTTTCCACACTCTCCACGCCATTCACAATCTTATAAATTCCTAAGTTCTAAAGCCAACCATCGCTCCTCTTGCTTTAACAAACTCTCACAGTTGCACAGGATTAAAAAAAACATTCAATTACAAATGAAGAATTCTGTAACTGCTCACAAAATTATTTATAAACATTCCAAACTTTCCACATTTTAAAAATGCAGGCAACAACTGGAAGCTACCTTGGAGTTTCCTATGAGAGATACATGGGCATATGCAGCATTTGACACTCAGTAAGAGGCTGTCTCCATTGGGTAGTGTTAATGGATGCATTTTCCATGGCATTGCCTCTGCCAATCACAGTCAACTTGCCAACAAATCAGCACTCAGTACTAATGCCATTTTGCCCTTGAATTGGTATTCTTGCCAAATGTCCTGATGAATGCAAATGAAAAGCTTCAACAAAATGTGTCTTCTGTTTTTTTCTAATCCTCAAGATCTGCATTACCAAACAACTACTTGTATAATTGAGACATGGATACAATAATGACCAAAATTTGGGCAGCAATAACATATATCAAGTTACACGTATGCTAAACCTTTAGTTGAATTTGTTCAAGAGTTCAATAAATCTAAGACAGTGTCAGTTAACATTTCCAAAAACAGTGATAATGCTAAAGTGAGGCACAGTCCTATGATTGAACAGGCATTTATTTGAGATGGGATTGAACAGAATGGTAATATGATAATTAATTTATGCTGTGTCCAATGCATACTTAAATGAAATATGACAATTCTGACCATTTTTAGATTTGCTCCATTTAGGCCACTATGTTATATATTGTATATTTCAAGGGAGGCGATGGCCTAGTGGTATCATCACTGGGCTACTATCTAAGGACCCATGGGATCAAATCCTGCCACAGCATATGGTGGAATTTGAATTCAGTAAAAATCTGGATTTAAGAGTCTAATAATGACCATGAAACTGTTGTCAATTGTCAGAAAAAGCATCTTTGGTTCCCTAATGCCCTTTAGGGAAGGAAACTGCTGTCCTAATCTGGTATGGACTACATGTGACTCCAAACCCACGTCAATGTAGTTGACTGCTCTCCATTTGGACACTAAATACTGGCCTAGCCAGCAATGTCATCATCCCATGAATGAATTTTTTTTTTAAATTTTGCTTTAATTGTTGACCACACCAGACCCAGGACTTGTTTAAAAATTCTGGCATGGCACTTCAGCAAACCTGGTTTGTCATAGGCTGATGTGGTGAGCTGTGAGGGTGAAATGCACACCACCCAGCAACTCCCTGCTCTTACACAATATCAGCAAACATTTTAGTACCTTGCTTTCAAGCAAGGCTGCCTGGTCATGCTGAGCAGCAGACCCAAAGGATAGAAATTTGGCATTCATTTTGATGATATAGTCACACCTATTAGGGACAAAATAAGAGCAGGTTCCCGCACACAATTCCTATCCAAATAATCATCCAACAACTCCTGAGCTGAATCAAATGACTCAAATTGAACCTGCCTTCACCCCATTTCCAGGTAATGCATTCCATACCGTGACTACTCATTGGTCCTGCAATAGATGGCACAGTGACTCAGTAGTTAGCACTGCTGCTTAACAGCGCCACGGACCGGGGATCGATTCCAGCCTTGAGCGACTTCCTGCATGGAGTTTGCACATTCTCCTCGTGTCTTTGTGAGTTCACTTCAGATGCTCCGGTTTCCTCCCACAGTTCAAAGATGTGTAGGCTAGGTGGACTGGCCGTGCTAAAATTGCCTGAAGTGTTCAGGGATGTCTAGCTTAGGTATGGGATGGTTCTGAGTCAGATGATCCAAGGGTCAGTGTGGACTTGTTGGGCTGCAGGGCCTGTTTCCACACTGTAGGGATTGTATGATCTACACAAAACTGCACTGAGAACATGGACCTTGTTCACTCAGTGTACTTGGAGCTGGCTCCAGAATTTTTCACAAGGCCCAGTAAAAACATACCCTGCATCCTCCCTGTTTACTCACAATATGAATTAGGTGAGAATTTGCATTTTATAATCAGTGGGTGATTCAAAGGCGATACCTCTAATTTACTAAAAAAAATCAAAAGCCTAGTCATTATCTTTTTCCTGACCCTTTAATCAGTGACTTCCTGTGAGTATGAAGTTACACGGTTTGAACCAAAAGGAATGGGTGAAGGATTAAACATTCTGATGGGAGCGGGTAGAATCACAGCACCAAGCTAAAATCAATTCATCTCACCAGTCCTGAAGGCTCCCAACTGTGGGGTCACACGAAGATTAAAGCTATCAGAGACACACTGTAAGTGTCAGCTGGCTTTGTCTGTCAAACAACTCGACTTCCAGCGAGCCAAAGAATGATCAAGCTTACAGATGGAGAAAGAGTGGATGGAGGGAACTGACTGCTGTGATAATGACCTCTGACTTCTGGCTGTGCAAAGACCAGCACACACACTTAAATGGGCGGCATGGTGGCTCAGTGGTTAGCACTGCTGTCTCATAGCGTCACGGACCCGGGTTCGATTCTGACCTTGGGCGACTGTCTGTGTGGAGTTTGCATATTCTCCCTGTGTCTGCGTGGGCTTCCTCTGGGTGCTCCGGTTTCCTCCCACAGTCCAAAGATGTGCAGGTTAGGCGGATTGGCCATGCTAAATTGCCCGTAGTGTTCAGGGGTGTGTGGGTTATAGGGGCATGGGTCTGAGTGGGATGCTTCAAGGGGTGGTGTGGACTTGTTGGGCCGAAGGGCCTGTTTCAACACTGTAGGGAACCTAATCTAAAATGCAATATATGTAATTTTGCGTGAATACATAATTAATCAACACATTACACATATTTTATATATAACATATATATTACGTACAGAGTGTGTTTTATACTTTTGTATCTGTGTATTACATATCATGAGATATATAACATGTAATTTTTATACTATATGTCCTTCATTTAGCATCAATATATGATAATGCATTACATGCTGATTTTTTTTATGTCATATGCATTAGTGTTGTACATGTACTATATATCATATAGATAAGTGTTAAACATGTGTTTCATATACAAATGCCTGAAATAAATATATTATATTTATATTTAGGTATTTTCCTGTCCAAGCACCAATGCTTTATAACATGCAACAGATATCTATACATGTCCTATACATTTATATGCATGTGTAAAACAGTTATATGCGCATTTTATATTATATGTGTGTATGATATTTGTGCATGAGATATTTGTGTGAGAGATACTGGTGTGTGAGAGAGATACTTGTATGTGGGACAGATATTTGCATCTGTGAGATATCTGTGCATCGGTGAGATATCTGTGTGAATGAGATATTTCTGTGTTTGTAGGATATTTCTCTCTGTGTGAGATATTTATGTGTCTGTGGGATATATTTATATGTTGTGATATGTTTATGTGTGTATGATAAGTTTATGTGTGTGTGACATGTTTATGTGTGTGTGATATATTATGTGCGTGTGACATGTGTGTGATAAATTGTGTGTGGTATGTTTGTGTGTGTGACATGTTCATGTGTGGGATGTTTATGTGTGTGATATGTTTATATGTGTGAGAGATATGTTTGTGTGTGTGACATGTTCATGTGTATGAGATATGTTTGTGTGTTTGAGATATGGTTATGTGTGTGAGATATGATTATGTGCATCATATGTTTATGTGTGTCTGAAATATGTCTATGTAAGTGTGTTTATGTGTATGTGATGTTTACGTGTGTGTGATATGTTTGTGTGTGTGATATTTTTGTGTGTGTGATATCTTTATGTGTTTATATGTGTGTGATATGTTTACGTGTGTGATGTTTAAATGTGTGCGTGATTTATTTGTGTATGTGTTATAAGTTTGTGTGTGACATGTTCAAGTGCATGTGAGACATGTTTATGTGCATGTGAGACATGTTTATGTGTGTGATATGACTGTGTTTGTATGATATGTTTGTGTGTGTGATAGGTTTATATCTGTGTGATATATGTTTATATGTGTGAGATATGTTAATGTGCGTGTGATATATTTATGTGTGTGTGGTATGTTTATGTGTGTGGTGATATGTGTATGTGTGCGTGTGATATGTTTATGTATGTGCGGGATATGTTTATGTGTGTGACATGCTTATATGCATGTGTGATATGCTTATGTGTGTGATATGTTTGTGTGTGTGATATGTTTGTGTGTGTGACATGTTTATGTGTATTTGCGATATATTTATTTGTGTTTGAGATATATTTACGTGTGTGGGTGATATGTGTATGTGTGCGTGTGATATGTTCATGTATGTGCGGGATATGTTTATGTGTGTGACATGCTTATATGCATATGTGATATGCTTATGTGTGTGATATGTTTTGTGTGTGTGAAATGTTTGTGCGTGTGTGATATGTTTATGTGTGTGGATGTTATGTTATGTGTGTGATATGTTTACGTATGTGTGATATGTTTGTGTTTTTGTGATATGTTTATGTGTGTGGATATGTTATGTGCGAAATGTTTGTGCGTGTGTGATATGTTTATGTGTGTGGATGTTATGTGTGTGTGATATGTTTATGTGTATGTGTGATATGTTTATGTGTGTGTGATATGTTTATGTGATATGTTATGTGTGTGGGTGAGCTATCTGTGTAGCTGTTGCAGCCTGACTGAGCCGCTGCCCCCAGCCCCGGTCCCTTGCTGTACCGTTATGTCTGTCGGTGTGAGACAGCCCTCCTCCCTTCCCCTCTCCTTGCTGTACCTGAATGCGGCGATGGCTGTCTGATTCCTCTTCCAGCGCGCCTGCTGCAGGATCTCCTGCACGATCTCCTTCTCGTCGGGGATCCTGTAGACCGGGTAGACATAGAGCCAGCACAGCAGCGAGACGCAGAGGGCGAGCCCGAGAGGGAGCCGGGAGCGGGGGCATAGTCCCCTCCACGGCATGCTCCACGGCGGCCGGAGGCACGGGCTAAGGGAACGGGCCAACCTCACATCGTCCCCGGGCTGAGTGCCCTCCCGGCGGGGATGCTGTTCGCTACAATGCAGCGTCTGGGGGGGATGTGCCAACGGAGAGCTCCCATCCCCATCGATTCACTGTAACACCAAACAAAATAAAAAGCCCTCTTACTAAGACGACTCAGGAACCATTAGATCCTCTCTCCTTTCCCCTCTCTGCTTTAATCTTAGTGCATCGCCAACAACGCAGGAAGGGCGCCTGGAATATGAAATAATCGCAGAGATAAATCAGGAATGCAGGTTAGCACAGAGAGTGACTGCTGCATGCATGAAGCAAAGAGAGAGAGAGGAAGAGATGCAATGTTGTCTTCCCCGTGCACAAAGCCCTCCTTGTGCAGCGACCACGGTCGCCAACTGCTTGCCTCTTGCCCCGTCTGCTGGCAGTGGGAGGGTTCCATTCAGGCTATTTCTCTCCTTTCTCTCCTGCAGCCCCCCCCGCCCCCTAACCCCAACCCACATCTTGATCAAACAAAAACCCCACCGTGTCCATACATCATCTGCTCCGAAGCTTTTTATTTTCAAAGCAAACTACATGTAAGGAAGGCTTATTCCCTTTCCAATCATTATCATTACAGGGATGATATTTTCACAACCAGCAGTATGTTCTCTGAAGTTTTATTTTAAATCAATGCCTCGTTATCATCCCTAGTTCCGAGGAAGGGTTACTCGACCCAAAACGTTCATTCTGATTTCTCTCTGCACCTGATGAACTTTTCCAGCAATTTCTGTTTTTGCTTCTGATGTACTGCATCTGCAGTTTTTATTTCTCTTGATAATCCTGTTTGAATTACTGGGCTACAGAATGGAGTGTCCTTTCTACTTTTACACAATAAACACTGCCTCCAGAAGCTGTAGCCCACATCCCTCTTCATTCTGACCTCAACCTTGTCCTGCAAATCTATTTCCAGAAGAGCACCCTCTACTGTCTCCCCCTCTTTTCCACCGTCTATTGTTCACCTTCGAGCCACCATCAATTGGTAAGAGATAGTAGGAACTGCAGATGCTGGAGAATCCGAGATAACAAAGTGTGGAGCTGGATGAACACAGCAGGACAAGCAGCATCTCAGGAGCACAGAAGCTCACGTTTCGGGTCTAGACCCTTCATCAGATGCCTCTCTGATGAAGGGTCTAGGCCTGAAACGTCAGCTTTTGTGCTCCTAAACTGCTGCTTGGCCTGCTGTGTTCATCCAGCTCCACACTTTGTTATCTTGGATTCTCCACCATCTGCAGTTCCCATGATCACAACCATATAGCATGTCCTTTTTTTTTGGGGGGGGTGCGGTGTGATCACTGAGGAATAACCAGGCCACCGGAAATAACTCCCTTGTTCTTCTTGAATACACAGCCGCGGGATTTTTAGCATCCACTCGAGAAGGCAGACGGGGTTTCAGTTTAACCCCTTATCCTAAAAACAGCACCTCAACAGTGCAGCAGCACTCCCTCAGGACTGCTGAGGAATATGAACATTGATAACTGTGTGATAGCCAGAAATCCAGGGGTAAGTGGGCTACCAACTGACATAAAATTGACAACAAATCAGTGTGATCAAATGACAGAGCAAGGCTTATGAGGCAACCTCTTCTCCTTGGTTACACTAGCATAACAGACTAGTATCCTTATTTGAACTTTTTTCACTTTATAGAGCAAATAAATAATTGTGGATGTAAGAGCTGCTCCTCTTTTGAAGTATTTTCAGTGTTGGAGCTGATTTCCTTGAATTCTAGAAGCAGCAATTACTGTTTTGTAAGCTGTTGCATTGTTTTGGAACTTTGGGAAAGAAAGATCAAAACAATGACACAACAAAAAGGAGGAATACAGAGAAAGGTAGTGACCCCATGGGCAGTGATTCAATGCAGAAAGAAACTCACACTGCTCTCTGACCCAGCAGTAACTTGCACAGCTATTTCCTGTGCTGTCTGTTTCAAGTATCTAAGGACATCTGAGTTTGTTCCAAGAAAAATGTTCAAACGATCAAATTCACGGTGGACCTTGGGGCACCCCTGTGTTTGGGAGCTCACAGCAAAGGAGCAGCTAAGTGGCTTTTTAAAGTGCAACCTTACTGATTTTGTTTTTTTGTAAATCTACAATAGTGAGAAGAGTGAGTTTTTTTTATTATAGGTTGTTATTGCGATCTGTCTCTTGATTAAACTTTAAAAATATAAAACATAGGTACCAAGCTAGCCTGGAGCAGTGTTTTTAGAGCAGTGAGACTGGGCCATTTTCTGGGTCTGTAGGTCATTTAGGTACAAAGATGGCCTTTAATAGAGTGATGTGCTCTTCCTGTTGGACGTTGGAGATCAGGGAGAATTCCCATGTTACAGATGATTATGTCTGCAGCCAGTGTGTTTGCTTGTGAATGTTGTTGAATTTCATGGATTGGTTGTAGTGGCAAATAGAGGCAAAGAGGGATTTACAGGATCTAGGGGGAGTGATGGATGTCTCACAGGAAGGGAAATAAACTGAAGATACAGTCAGGTGAATGGGTGACCTCCAGGAACGGTAGGAGAGGGAGGCAGGCAGTGCAGGACTCTCCTGTGGCTATCCCCATCTCAAACAAGTATTCTGTTTTGGAAAATGTAGAGGGTGATGAATTCCCAGGGGAATGTAGCACTGACAGCCAGGTTTCTGGTTCCAAGACTGGCTCTAATATATCAATGGGTATGTCAGATTCCAAGCCGCCAATTGTGATAGGGGACTCGTTAGTTAGAGGCACAAACAGGCTATTCTGCCACCAACAGTGAGACATCAGAATGGTGGAGTCGCTGGAGTCAGGATCAGAGATATCTCAGAGAGGGTGCAGAATATTCTCAAAAGAGAGAGGGACCAGCAGGAGGTCATTGTACACATTGAAACTAATGACATAGGAAGTGAAAATGACAAGATTCTGAGGAGAGAATATAGGAAGTTAGGCAGGAATTTAAAAAGGAGGTCCTTGAGGTCCTATTCTAGGGTAGAAGTGACCTGTATAAGAAAGACAGATTGCACCTAAATTGGAAGGGGACTAATATACTGGTGGGGAGAATTACTAGAGCTGCTCGGGAGGATTTAAACTAGTAATGGGAGGGTGGAACCCAGGGAGATAATGAGGAAAGAGATCAATCTAGGACTCATATAGTTGATAAAAAGAGTAAGTCAAACGGTCAGCTGCCAGAAGGAACAAAGCAGAGAACGAGGTAGGACTGATAAATTAAACTGCATTTATTTCAATGCAAAAGGGCTGACAGGTAAGGCAGATGAACTCAGGACACGGTTGAAAACATGGGACTGGGATATCATAGCAATTACAGAGACGGGGCTCGGAGACGGGCAGGATTAGCAGTTTAATGTTCCAGGGTACAGATGCTATAGCAAGGATAGAAAAGGAAGCAAGAGAGGAGGGGAAGTGGCATTTTTGATTAGGGATAACATGATGGCTGTGTTTAGGGAGGATATTCCTGGGAATATGTCCAGGGAAGTTATCTGGCCGGAACTGAGAAATAAGAAAGGGATGATCGCCTTTCTGGGATTGTACTCTACACACCTAAATAGTCAGCAGGAAAGAGATCTCAGTTATCTGTAGGAATAATAGGGTGGTTATGGGAGGGGATTTTAACTTTCCAAACCTGGACTGGGACTATGATGTGTTAAGGGCTGATGGGGGGGACTTTGTTAATTGTGGACATGAAAATTTTTTGATTCAGTAGAGAAGGTGCAAAATTTGACCTTCTCTTGGGAAATAAGGCAGGGCAGGTGACTGAGGGGATAGTGAAGTATCACTTTAGGACCAGTGACCGTAACTCTAATAGATTTAAAATAGTGTTGAAAAAGAATAGACTGGATTGGGTGGCATGGTGGCTCAGGAGTTAGCACTGCTGCTTCACAGCACCAGGGACCCAGGTTCCATTTCACCCTCAGGCAACTGTCTGTGTGGAGTTTACACATTCTCCCCGTGTCTGCATGGGTTTGCTCCAGTTTTCTCCCACAATCCAAAGATATGCAGGCTAGGTGGATTGGCCATGCTAAATTGCCTGTAGTATTCAGAGATGTGTAGATTTGTAGGTGGATGGGTCTGGATGGGATGCTCCGTGGGAGGGCGTGGACTTGTTAGGCCAAAGGGCCTGTTTCCACACTGTTAGGGATTCTATGATTCTATGATCTAAAAGTTAAAGTTCTAATTTGGAGGAAGGCCAATTTGTTTGGTGTCAGGCAAGAACTTCCAAAGGCTGATTGGGGTCAGATGTTCGCAGGTAAAGTAATGGCTGGAAAATGGAAAGATTTCAACAATGACATAATGAGAGTCTAGAGACAGTATGTTCCTATTAGGGTGAAGGGCAAGGCTGGTAGGTGTAGGGAATGCTGGATTGCTGGAGAAATTGAGGTTTTGGTCAAGATGAAGAAGGAAGTATATTTTAGGCATAGACAGCAGAGATCAAGTGAATCCCCAGAAGAGTATAAAGGCATGAAGAATATACTTAAGAGGGAAATCAGGAAGGCAAAATGGAACATGAGATAGCTTTGGCAAATAAAGTGAGGGAGAATCCAAAGGGGTTCGATAAATACATTAAGGACAAAAGGGCAACTAGTGGGAGAATAGGGCCCCTTAAAGTTCAACAAGACCACCTGTGTGTGGAACAGCAGGAGATGGGGGAGATACTAAATGAGTATTTTGCATCAGTGTTTACTTTGGAGAAGGATATGGAAGATAGAGAATGTGGAGGAATAAATAGCAACATCTTGAAAAATGTCCATATTACAGAAGAGGTGGCGCTGGACATCTTAAAACACATAAACGTGGATAAATCCCTGGGATCTGATCAGGTGTACCCTAGAACTCTGTGGGAAGCCAGGGAAGTGATTGCTGAGCCCCTTGCTGAAATATCCGTATCAGCGATAGCCACAGGTGGGGAGCAGAAGACTGGGGGTTGGCCAGCATGGTGGCACTATTTAAGAAAGGCGGTAAGGAAAATCCAGGGAACTATCGACCGGTGAACCTGACATCGGTGGTGTTTAAGCGAAATCTGAGGGACAGGATTTAGGTGTATTTAGAAAGACTAGGACTGATAAGGGATAGTCAACATGGCTTTGTGCATGAGAAATCATGTCTCATGAACTTGATTATGTTTTTTGAAGAAGTAACAAAGAGCTTTGATGAGAGCAGAGCGGTGGATGTAATCTATCTGAACTTCAGTAAAGCATTCGACAAGGTTCCTCATGGTAAACTGGTTAGCAAGGTTCAATCACGTGGAATACAGAGAAAACTAGCCATCTGGATACAGAACTGACTCAAATGCAGGCGAAAGGGGATGGTGGTTTGAGGGTTGCTTTTCAGACTGGAGGCCTGTGACCAGAATCAATGCTGAGTCCACTGCTTTTTGTCATTTATGTAAATGATTTGGATGTGAACATGGGAGGTATGGTCAGTAAGTTTGTAGCTGACACCAAAATTGGAGGTGTAGTGGACAGTGAAGATGGTTACCTCAGAGCACAATGGGATCTTGATCAGATGGGCCTATGGGCCGAGGAGTGGCAGAGTTTAATTTAGAAAAATGTGAGATGCTGCATTTTGTAAAGGCAAATCAGGGTAGGACTTATACACTTAATGGAAAGGTCTTGGGGAGTGTTGCAGTACAAAAAGACCTTAGAGCTCAGGTTCATAGTTCCTTGAAAGTGGAGTCACAAGCGGATGGATAGTAAGGAAGGTATTTGGTACGCTTGCCTTTATTGGTCAGTGTGTTGAGTATAGGGGTCGGGAGGGTCATGTTGTGGCTGTACAGGACATTGGTTACACAACTTTTAGAATACTGCATGCAGTTCTGGTCTCCCTGATATAGTAAGGATATTGGGAAACTTGAAAGGATTCAGAAAAGATAAACAAGGATGTTGCCAGGGTTGGAGGGTTTGAGCGATAGGGAGGGACTGAATAGGCTGGAGCTATTTTCCCTGGAGCATTGGAGGCTGAGGGCTGACCTTGTAGAGGGGCATGGATAGGGTAAATAGACAAGGTCCAGAACTAGAGGGCATAGGCTTAAGGAGAAAGGGAAAAATTTAAAAGGGACCATAGGAGCAATTTTTTCATGCAGAGGGTGGTGTGTGTATGGAGTGAGCTGCCAGAGGAAGTGGTGGAGGCTGGTACAATTACAACATTTATAAGGCATCTGGATGGGTACATGAACAGAAAGGGTTTAGAGGGATATGGGCCAAATGGTGGCAAATGGGTCTAGATTAATTCAGGACATCGGGTTAGCATGGATGTGTTGGTCTGAAGGGTCTTTAATCCATGCTGTACATCTCTTTGTCTCTATGACCCTATAAGAAGAATGAATTGATTGATTGGCATGGAGATACAGCAAGAATTCTCAGAGGAGGCAGGTAGATTTTGATTGGTCAGGATGTCGCCATGGGGATGCAGCATGGTTAGGCTGCCTCCATGACCCTTCTTTCTCACAACAAAGTTGAATTTGTCAAATTCCTTTTGTCTACACAACACGGGGTCCTGTGTGGCTAATGTATGTAGTGCCTAGCATTTGCGAATGCATCACAATCTTAATCTTAAATTTGTTTCTGGCGTAATTCTTAACAGAGACCAGATTATTTAACAATTGATTTTTATTAGCAAAATCACATCCAATAGTGGACAAACTTTGCGAAGGTTTGTAAGCATGGTCTGGTTGAGGACAACCAGTCTGCACCTGCTGTGAATGGTAAAGTGGGCGCATTGATAGGTAGTCGCCGGCCATGGGAACGTACTGTCAGAATGTCCGCACAATTCCTGAGTTTAAACTGGGACACAGCAGACCTCCTGACAGAATTTAAAATGTTCAAACAGCATTCACGCTGTTGGATCTTGATGCAGATGTGTCCAGTGTTGAACAACAAACCATTAAGGGTCACTTAACAACTGAGATTGTAGGTCTACATGAGATTAAGACAACAGGTTTAACAGCTAAAGAACTGAAAGGTACACAAAAGGTATACATTACATTAGAAGAATTATGTAAGAGTCAGATTAAACTTTTGTATTCCTCAACTAGAATTCATATTAATTAGACAGAAGAGGGCAGCTAGGTGGTGCAGTGGTAAGCATTGCAGTTTCACAGCACCCAGGGACCCCAAGCTTTGATTCCATCCTCGGGCAACTGTTTGTGTGAAGTTTGCACATTCATCCTGTATCTGTATGGGTTTCCTCCAGATGCTGCTTCCCCACAGTCAAAAGATGTGCAAGTTAGATGAATTGGTGAAGCTAAATTGCCCACAGTGTGCAGGAACGTACAGCCTAGGTGTATTCGCCATGGCAAAATGCAGGGTTATAGAGAAGGTGGGGTGGATCTGGGTGGTATGCTCTTCAGAGGGACAGTGTGGTCTTGATGGGTTGAATGGCCTGCTCCCACTCTGCAGGGATCCTATGAGAAGCTGACAGAATCCATAGACTGCTTCATGAACTGATGCGGAGAAAACAGGGCTCATTTAGTGGTTTGTTTTCAGACAGGCAGCTAGCAATCAAACTGTTAAGCTGGTGATCATATCCATTTCCACAGGAGCTTTCTAAAATGATTGGCTTATAAAACTGAAAAGTTATAGCATTAAATAGTGATTGAAGGATGGACAGGATTTAAAAAAGATAAACCTCACCGTTCAGTGCCGCTTACAAATTCTCAGCATAAACTTGATGACTGAAACAAACACTAGAACACAGGAATATAGCAAGATATGCTGAAGGAGGGGCATTCCACAAACTTGAAAGAAATCCCCAGGTTTTGGATGGCATGTGGCAGTAAAGGCCAATGGTGGAGGTAGGGCTTCAGAACAAAGACTGGCACAGCTTCATAGAGATGTGCATTAAACAACTCGCATCTCAGGCTACCATGCTGAGGATCTGATATTCCACCAGAAGTTTATGCATGAAAAGATCAGAATCTGATGATATACACAACAAGATGATGAGCGCTGAACTCAATTTATCTGTAATGTTAGTTTCATAACACGTAATATGTATTTCTAGTTTAAATAAACAAAGCTCCCCAGGCTAACCATCTCCTGAGGAGTGTTAGACCAACATCACTAATAGGGCAAGAACCAGCGTGTAAAGGGGTGAGCAAGATCTGCAGACCTTGTCGCGCACAACCAGAGAAAGAACATTTTCCTAGGTGAGTGACCAGAAACACAAAGTAAACAAGAAGTTAGAGATAACGTGTGCACCAGTCATTGAAGCCAACAGGACAGGATGAGAAAATGGTTAATAAAACGTAAAAGGTCCTCAATTTTATAAATGGATGCATAAAGTACAAAAGCAAAGAAGTAACGATGAATCTTTATACCACTGGTTCTCACTAAAGTGGTGCTAATTTTTGCAATTTTGAGCATCACATTTTAGGGAAGATTTGAAGGCTTTTGAGAGGGAGCAGAAAAGGTTTATGCAATGATTCCATTGATGAGGGACAGTAACTCAGTGTTATTCCCCTTCAGGAAGAGGTTGAGAGGAGGAGAGTTCAAAGTAATGAGGGGTCTGGACAGAATAGACAGATAGAATTACCCACTGACTGAGGGGTGCAGAGAGCTCAGCTTTAAAATAAAAACAGAAATTGCAACAGTGGGCCTGGCAACACCCCTACAGAAAAAAACAGGGTTAACTTTTTGAGTCCGGTATGACTTCTTCAGGACAGGTTAGACTCAAATTAAACTGTTATATTCATTGACTAGATTTCATGTTAGTTAGACAGAAGGTTACAGAATGCATGGGACTCTTTTTGAGCAGATATAGAGAAAAGTGCTCGTTCAGTGATTTATTTCCACAGATGCTGCTATTCTGAATATCAAGGTCTTTTTCCCTGGGCGAGTGAGTCCAAAACTAGAGGGCAAAGGTTTAACATGAGAAAGCAAAGATTTAAAAGGGCCCTAAGGAGCAACTTCCTCATGTAGAGTGGTGCATGTAATGAGCTGCCAGAGGGGTTGGCGGATGGGGGTACAATTACAACATTTAAAGGCATCTGGATGGATATGTGAATAGGAAGGGTTCAGAGGGATATGGACCAACTGCTGGAAAATGGGGCTAGACAAATTAAAATATCTGGTCAGCATTGATGAGTCAGGCTGAAGGGTCTGTTTCCATGCTGTGCATCTCTATGACTCTGTGATCTGCTGAGTTTTTATCCACCATTTTCTGTTTTATGCTTCAGATTTCTAGCATCCCACAGTATTTTGCTTTCACATGAATTAGATTGAAGATGATTGTAAAAATCAAAAGGCAGCGCAGGAAGAAAACGAATAACCAACATCTAGATTGCATTGCCTGTGGGACATAAGGTTGAAGTTGTAGTAAAAGGGTGGGGAAGTGGACCAAACTGAAAAGATCTTGCAGAGAGCCAGTACAGACTTGAGATACTGCATGGTCTCTTCGTGTGTTGTAACCATGCTACAAATCCACGATCAACACAGCAATATCTGAGTGGTTACAATTATACAGAATGCAGCTCTGCCCTCACCATACAAAGCCCTAGTCTCTCTAATACATAGAGGATATATATTGAAGCACTGGAGAAGATGCAAAGAATATTTTAAAGCTTTTCACCTGAATTGTGAAGATGCAATTGTCAGGGTCTCTTTTGTCTAGAAGGATTATCTGATGAAATTCTTTAAAGTCGTGATAGGATTTAATGGGATACATGTGGAGGAATGTTTTCCACTTGTGAAAGATTGAAAAATGGTGAGAGGGATCAATGTCAAATAAAAAAAAAGAAACTGGTGGCAGTATTCCTTACATCAGGGAGTATCAGTGTAGGAAGATATATGGCAAATGTTTCAGGTCAACAACACTTCATCAGTCTATAAATATAAAGTAGCCACCTCTATGTGGAGAATTTAGGAGGAATTTCTTCAAACTGAGTGGTGCGGAGTGGAACATGCTGCTCTGTGGAATGACCAAAGTAGATAGCGTGGATACATTGACAGCAGGTTTGGTGCACAGTTAAGGAATAGCAGGGAATGGGCTCAGAGTGGAATAAGCTCATTAGTGTTGGGGGGGAGCATGTGCGGAGAATGTACACTGACATAGCCCAGTCGCCTGAATAGCCTGCTTCAGTACTGCAGACTGTGCTGTAGGAAGACCAGCAGACAATATCAGCTAGTGGGACAATGGGAACTGCAGGTGCTGGGGAATCCAGGATAACACAGTGTGAGGCTGGATGAGCACAGCAGGCAAAGCAGCATCTCAGGAGCACAAAAGTTGACGTTATGGGCTTCAAGGCCGAAGAGATGACAAGAGAGTTGCAGTGGGAGAGAAATCCCCTGAGGTTGGTCCAGAGGGTAACTTCTTCAGGTTAGGCATCCTGGAAGAGGTTCCCACCCCCCACCAACCTCCGGTACAATGCATCATCCTCCAACACTTCCGCCATCTATAATCCAACCCCACCACCAAAGATATTTTTCCATCCCCACCCTTGTCTGCCTCCCGGAGCGACCACTCTTTCCGCGACTCCCTTCTCCGCTCCACACTCCCCTCCAATCCCACCACACCCAGCACTTTACCCTGCAACCGCAGGAAGTGCTACACCTGCCCCTGCACCTCGCCCCTCACCCCCACCAGACCCCAGAAGACTTTCCACATCAAGCAGATGTTCACCTGCACATCTGCCAATGTGGTATACTGCAACCTCTGTACCCGTTGTGGCCTCCTCTACACTGGGGAAACCAAGCGGAGGCTTGGGGACCGCTTTGCAGAACACCTCCGCTCGCTTCGCAGTAAACAACTGCACCTCCCAGTCGCGAACCATTTCAACTCCCCCTCCCATTCCTTAGACGACATGTCCATCATGGGCCTCCTGCAGTGCCACAATGATGCCACCCGAAGGTTGCAGGAACAGCAACTCATATTCCGCTTGGGAACCCTGCAGCCTAATGGTATCAAGATAATAAAATGTGAGGCTGGATGAACACAACAGGCCCAGCAGCATCTCAGGAACACAAAAGCTGACGTTTCGGGCCTAGACCCTTCATCAGAGAGCTGATGAAGGGTCTAGGCCCGAAATGTCAGCCTTTGTGCTCCTGACATGCTGCTGGGCCTGCTGTGTTCATCCAGCCTCACATTTTATTATCTTGGATTCTCCAGCATCTGCAGTTCCCATTATCACAGCCCAATGGTATCAATGTGGGTTTCACCAGCTTCAAAATCTCCCCTCCCCTCCACTGCATCCCAAAACCAGCCCAGCTCATCCCCTCCTCCCACTGCATCCTAAAACCAGCCCAGCTCATCCCCGCCTGTCTAGCCTGTTCTTCCTCTCACCTATCCCCTACTCCCACCTCAAGCCATACCTCCATTTCCTACCTACTAACCTCATCCCGCCCCCTTGACCAATCCGTCCTCCCTGGACTGACCTATCCCCTCCCTACCTCCCCAACTATACTCTCCTCTCCACCTATCTTCTCCTCTATCCATCTTCGGTCCATCTCCCCCTTTCTCCCTATTTATTTCAGAATCCTCTCCCCATCTCTCTCTCTGATGAAGGGTCTAGTCCGAAACGTCAGCTTCTGTGCTCCTAAGATGCTGCTTGGCCTGCTGTGTTCATCCAGCTCCACACTTTGTTATCTGAATATCTGCTAGTGGCTTGCCTTTTCTGGGGGCCTTTAGCATCACCACCTCTGATTCAGACGCTCTGGGTGCAAGTCCTGCTCTGGGGTTATAATCAAATCAGTCTGGCAGGGGCGGGGAGCTAGATGGGGATCATGTAACCAGCGTTGTTGGAGCTTGTGGTGTGGAACCCAAAATAAAACTCTGGCTCGAAAAGCATGCGCAACCAGCTTTTAACATCCAGGACCCCGATGGTCATGGAAGGTACATTTATGACACTGTCAGACACTTTCCTGGTCAGCCACATTTGATAGAGAGCTGCCTCCCTCAGTCTATAGCCTCTAGTTAGTGAACTGTTCCAGGGAAACAAAACACTGGCTGCAAGAAACTAGCATAAAGATGTGCTTCGACAGCAACACTGGCCACGGGAAGCCTTCTAAAGTCTGGGTCCTGCCTCTTCCCATGGAAGTGAGGGTTAATATCGTACAAAGCATCAGGTGAGACTGGATCCTGCCAAGGGAACAAATTGCTGACAAACAGGAGAACGTGGATGGCTCCAGATTTGTTGAGGATGTTGAGAGGAGTTCCCTGATCCTATGTAAGGATGTCAGTCTCCCTTTAATCTTGGAGAGCAGTGAAATGAGACTGCCCCTGGGGGAAAAGGACTGAAAGACAATTGCTCCATTGAAGAATTAGTGCGGTCTGTTTATCAGAAGATGCTGGTACTACGGTCAGTACACTCTTAAAAGCATCAGTCATTTGATGAACTTGATATTAAGCCAGCTGATCTGGCATTAGAGACAAACAATTTTTTCTTTAAGCAGGTAATGCAGAGGTTAGCACTCAGGTTCGACTGTCTGTGTGGAGTTTGCACATTCGCTCCGTGCCTGTGTGGGTCTCTTGCCACAATCCAAAGATGTGCAGGTTAGAGAATGAGAATGGTTAGGAAATTGTTTTTGACCAGCATGGACACAACGGGCCAAAGGGCCTTTTTCTGTGCTGTAGATCTCAATGACGCTGTCAAACAGGCCATACACGACAATGGGAGGTTGGATGGAACATTCACCTCAATTGTACATGCCACAAAGCATTAGTTATCAACTCATTGCACACTGAGTACAGGTCTGCACCAAACCCTCACTCAGCCTTACAGTTCGGATTTGGTATACTGTGCATACTGGACCTTTCACCTGGAAGCCTGGGCACAATGACATCTCATTAAAGATTTGCGATTTGGGCGTGACTCCGTTAGCGACAGTCCTTTGGTACAAGCAAGCGCTCAGTTTCAGGAAACAAAGACTGAAATGTTTGTAATGAACCCAGCCGTTTCAGTCCTGGCTGTCAGCGGGAGAAGCACCAGTTTCAGAAAAATGACTTCGATTTGGTCCCATCAGCGAGTGGGGTTACAGTACAAAACAGTAAAGACATGTACAGTAATAACTTACGAATGGTCTCGATAGCAGTCAGAGCCAAGAAAGCATTGGACTGTAACATGATATTCTGTCCAATAAAATGAAAAGACAGAATATTGCAGTCTATTATAGCCTCCCAAACTGCCCACCACTGGGAGCAGCCAATCATCCCATAAGCTTGAGATATTTCAGCTTTATCTTTAACTTGCCTTTCTTCCATGGATTCTCTTTCTAAAGATGCAAGCTAGGAAACAGCAGGGCAAAGAATGCCCACGTACTGCGTAGCTTGGGTTAGATGTTGAGGTCTGCAAATGGACAAAATGGCCAATTGCTACCTCCTATTTAGCCCTAAGATATCAGAAACCAACAACCATGTGTGAGACTACAATCACTTCTGGGTCATGCGGCAAGCAGATTAGCTTCCCGAAGGATATTACCCAGTCAGCTGGAGGTTTATATATGAACACAAGAACACATTAACTAGGAGCAGGAGCAGGAGCAGGAAAATCAGTTGCTCAAAGCTGATTCACCATTTAGTACATGCATAGTTGACCTCATCTTAGCTTCAACTCCAGGTTCCTGTCTGCTCCCTATAACCCTTTAACTTGTGATTAATTTAAACGTCTGTCTATCTCCCCCTTATATTGACCCAATGTCCCAGCATCCACTGCACTCTGGGAGAGGGAATTCCACAGATTTACACCCCTTTGAGAGAAGTAATTCCTCCCCTTCTCTGTCTTAAATCTGCTCCCTCTTACTCTAAAACTAAGGCCTCTGGCTCTAGATCACCTCACATGAGAAAACATTTGAATCTGCGTTAGCTTTATGGTCCAATGAGTACGGTGAAAAATTCACGATTACCTCCATCTTAGGTACAGATACTAAAGAACAAATTCTTGGGAAACAGAAAAAAATTTAGAAAGGTAAAGAAATAAGTAGTCCAGCATTAAAAATTGAAAAAAAGGAGTGGAAAGTTGAGAAAATCAGACTTTTCTGATCCAGTCCATGCCAGGAGAGAGACACCCATCTCCTCGCTGCTTCCTGTACCTCAACCACCAACATAGGAGTCACTGTGCTTTAGGTGCCGCCCTTCACCAGTGGGCCCACTTCACTGGCCGGTAAACCCACATTCGCTCCCCAACGAAACGTCCCTGGCCTCCCGCTGCCAGGCCTGGCCACCGACGGGCCACAATCGGCCGCTTTGGCTGCAGTTGCCATCTTGACGAGCCTGTTGCTGCCACTGGTGCTGTGGTCCCCGGGCATCGAGTGAACCTTTGCTGGCGCTGCCACAGGTCCAGGACGGAGGGAGAATGCCTCTCAATGCCCCAGGCTCCCGGACGGAGGGAGAATGTCCCTCACTGCCCCAGGCCCCTGGGCGGAGGGAGAATGTCTCTCACTGCCCCAGGCCCCCGGACGGAGGGAGAATGTCCCTCACTGCTACAGGCCCCTGGGCGGAGGGAGAATGTCCATGACGGCCACAGGACACCGGGCGGAGGGAGAATGTCCCTCACTGCCCCAGGCCCCCGGACGGAGGGAGAATGTCCCTCACTGCTACAGGCCCCTGGGCGGAGGGAGAATGTCCATGACGGCCACAGGACACCGGGCGGAGGGAGAATGTCCCTCACTGCCCCAGGCCCCCGGACGGAGGGAGAATGTCCACTCCACTCCAAATGCAGGCCTGCTCTCGCTGCCGTGCTGGCCCAGCTGACCAAACTTCCACAGAGCAGAAGGAGAAAAGGACCAGGTGGAAAGGAATGTAAAGCAAAAGAAAAGAGAAGAACACGGTTTTCATGTCTACGTTGTCAATTCCCCCTTAACGTCTTTTGTACCTCAATTAGACCACCTCATTCTTCTAAACGCCACAGAATAATGGCCTAAACTGCTTCATCTGGCTTCAAAAGATGAATCCCCCCTTTCCCTGGAAACAATCGAGTGAACCTTGTCTGAATTGCCACCTACACTCACCTTAAGGAAAATTTATACCAATCCAGCAGCCTTTGTTGTCATTTTCCAGCAACGCCCGGATAGGTACTTAATTTACTGATTTATCATGGTGACAGTTAATCTTGTGACCTGCTGATTTTCTGGTCCAATTCTTACTCATTAAGTTCTCTGACACAACATGGAGCATGCTATATCCATCACAATAGAGGTGTTGAGTATTGCAGAGACTCTATACCAACTGGCAGTGTCATAGAGTTTAGAATTGTATAGCACGGAAGCAGAACCTTTCGTCCCAACGGGTCTATGCTGACCAGATATCCGAAATTGATCAATCCCACTTGCCGGCATTTGATCCATATCCCTCTGAACCGTTCCTATTCGTATACCCATCCAGGTGCCTTTTAACTGCTGTAACTGTACCAGCCTCCACCACTTCCTCTGGCAGCTCATTCCATACACGCACCACCCTCTGTTTGAAAGAGCTCCCGCTCAGATCCCACCTTAATCTTTGCCTTTTCATTTTAAACCTATGCCCTCTAGTTTCGGACTCACCCACCCCAGGGAAAAGACCACCGCTATTCAGCCTATCCCAAACCCTATTGATTTTGTAAACTTCTATAAAGTAACCACTCAGCTTCCTGCACTGGGCCACTGCCTCCACATTCCCGCACTGGGTCACTGCCTCCACACCCCTGCACTGGGTCACTGCCTCCACATTCCCGCACTGGGTCACTGCCTCCACACTGCCGCACAGGGTCACTGCCTCCACACAGTCACACTGGGTCACTGCCTCCACACTGTCACACAGAATCACTGCCTCCACTCTCCCGCGCTGCGTCACTGCCTCTACACTGTCACACTGGGTCACTGCCTCCACACTGTCACACTGGGTCACTGCCTCCACACTCCCGCACTGGGTCACTGCCTCCACACTCCCGCACTGGGTCACTGTCTCCACATTATCACACTGGGTCACTGCCTCCACACTGTCACACTGGGTCACTGCCTCCACACTCCCACACTGGGTCACTGCCAACACACTCCACACTGAGTCACTGCCTCCACACTCCCGCACTGGGTAACTGCCTCCACACTGTCACACTGGGTCACTGCCTCCACACTCCCGCACTGGGCCACTGCCACCACAGTCCACACTGGGCCACTGCCACCACACTCCACACTGGGTCACTGCCTCCACACTCCACACTGGGTCACTGCCTCCACACTCCCGCACTGAGTCACTGCCTCCACACTCCCGCACTGGGTCACTGTCTCCACACTCCCGCACTGGGTCACTGTCTCCACACTCCCGCACTGAGTCACTGCCTCCACACTCCCACACTGGGTCACTGCCACCACACTCCACACTCGGTCACTGACTCCACACTGTCACACAGAATCACTGCCTCCACTCTCCCGCACTGGGTCACTGCCTCCACACTCCCGCACTGGGTCACTGTCTCCACATTATCACACTGGGTCACTGCCTCCACACTGTCACACTGGGTCACTGCCTCCACACTCCCACACTGGGTCACTGCCAACACACTCCACACTGGGTCACTGCCTCCACACTCCCGCACTGGGTAACTGCCTCCACACTCCCACACTGGGTCACTGCCACCACACTCCACACTCGGTCACTGACTCCACACTGTCACACTGGGTCACTGACTCCACACTGTCACACTGGGTCACTGCATCCACACTCCCACACTGAGTCACTGCCTCCACACTCCACACTGGGTCACTGCCTCCACAATCCCGCACTGAGTCACTGCCTCCACACTCCCGCACTGGGTCACTGTCTCCACACTCCCGCACTGAGTCACTGCCTCCACACTCCCGCACTGGGTCACTGTCTCCACACTCCCGCACTGAGTCACTGCCTCCACACTCCCGCACTGGGTCACTGTCTCCACACTCCCGCACTGAGTCACTGCCTCCACACTCCACACTGGGTCACTGCCTCCACAATCCCGCACTGAGTCACTGCCTCCACACTCCCGCACTGGGTCACTGTCTCCACACTCCCGCACTGAGTCACTGCCTCCACACTCCCGCACTGGGTCACTGTCTCCACACTCCCGCACTGAGTCACTGCCTCCACACTCCCGCACTGGGTCACTGTCTCCACACTCCCGCACTGAGTCACTGCCTCCACACTCCACACTGGGTCACTGCCTCCACAATCCCGCACTGAGTCACTGCCTCCACACTCCCGCACTGGGTCACTGTCTCCACACTCCCGCACTGAGTCACTGCCTCCACACTCCCGCACTGGGTCACTGCCACCACACTCCACACTCAGTCACTGACTCCACACTGTCACACTGGGTCACTGACTCCACACTGTCACACTGGGTCACTGCATCCACATTCCCGCACTGGATCACTGCCACCTCACTCCACACTGGGTCACTAGTTGCTGGCATGCCCACTTTGGAGGCCAGGGCTAGATGTCGAGCGCTGTGAGTTTGAGAATTTAGGAGAGTAGTAGACCACAGGAGGGAGGAAAGGGGGAGAAGAAACAAAAGTCTGAAATGTTCAAATAGATGCTGCTCATGCACAGGAAAGTCTCTGATGCACACTGTAGGTGGGTGAGGCCCCTTGTAGTCAGAATTCTATGTTGCTTTGGTTGGAATTCCCTTTGTCCTTTTCAAAGAGCTGTGTTGATTCATTTATCCATGTCATCCAACCTCACTGTGAACGCTCACGTAAATGCATGCTTTTTGTCCTCTAGGAATTTCAGCTTCTATTTCAACATCTGGTTTGTCTTACTTGATCTGAGGAATATTGACAAATAATTGCCAGAGCCCACGATTATCGTAAGGATTCCGAACACAGAATTTACAGTTCCTCCAGCACACGAGTGGTGCTGGTATATATGATGTTAATCCCCTTTCCTTACTGTTCTTTGGATCAATAGGATTTTGTCATTCACCGAAGGCAGCTTCCGTTTGAGTGACTGTGTTGTGCGACTTGCGTCCAAAAAATATAAATTACAAACAAAAATGAGTCGGTTTTCAGGGCTTAGATATATTGAAAATTTGGAGATTCTAATCAGGCCTACCATCACAGAAAACATCTCATACGAGAGACATATCGGAGCTCTTTTAGACTCCTGCACCCGGCTGACCTTGTTCCCAAGACAACCAGCAAATGCGAAATGATAGATTGAAGCCAAGTTGGATTTCAGATGGCCTTCAATCATAACCTCCGCATATTCAATTATCATTGAGATTGAGGGGGGGATCATTATTTTTCTGTGTTTATTTTTTTTCAAAGTACAGTGCATTAGCTTCAAGACTTTTTTTAGACTCAAGCACATGAATTATAGATTTTTTTTCAGATAGACAGCCTACAATTAAATCCAATTAAAATCTACCATCTGAAAGTTGTCGGACACAGATGGGAGGTAGGGGAAGTGTCTAGGCTGTGATTTAATAACTTCTGTGACTTGGGAAGTATGATTACTGGTCTCTGTCAGATCACTTGACGCAGAGAGAGAACATTGCTCAGGAAGGAGTGCATTCAGTTAATAAGTAATTCCTATAAAATCCTCAAAGACATTTTTGACTTAGATCATGACACACACTTATTGGAAGATGAAAAGCCAGGACAGAGGCAAAAATCATAAATTTGCAGGTTTGGCTTTAAATTCCATTGAGTAAGCGTAACTTAAAGCAGCTAACACTTTTGAATGAATTAGACGTGGGACTAAAATATGAACGGGAACTGTGGGAAAAGCTAAGGCTGAAGCATTCGCAGCAATCTTCAGCCAGAAGTGCTGAATGGGTGAACCACTGTGCCCTTCTCCATGGTCCCAAACATCACAAGTGCCATCTTCAACCAATTTGATTCGCTTCATGTGATATGAAGAAACAGCTAAGGCACTGCTCAGTGCATAGGGAATGGACCCCCCGGTCAACCTTCTGGCAATAGTAATGCAGACTTGGGTAGACTAACTGCTTTTCTAGTCAAGATTTCCCTAGTTCCAATGTTGACACCCACCCAAATCGTTTAACTAGATCCTGTATAAATCCAATGGTGCCAATCAGTCTATTTTCCATCATCTCTTAATGTTAGGTGTAGATTGCATGTCTTGTTTTCTCATACTCAACTACCTGTTATTGTGGGATCGTAATTTTATTTTAATTGTTGCAAAGCCACAAACTGGTGTTCCCAAACATCTCTTATCAGGCTGTCTCTGTCAGATATCTGTTGCTATGAGTTTGTACAGAATCTCCTGTATTTTAATTTCTTTGTTTTATCTGCTGCCTTGGGTTTATCTTATTCCCAAAGCTGCCACTGTCCTAACTTATGATCTCGCTCCAATGCTGAACTAAACAAGCTGCTTTTGTTACAACAACTAAAAATCTTTGCTGCTATCTTTGTGCCAAATCCAATGGGGCAGCCATTTTGCACTACCTCTGGTCATGGGCTACCCCAACAGCTACCACCAGTCTTTTTACAATATGATGTTCAAATTGAAGGAGTACTGATTCATCAGGCATTTGTATATGTAGGGTAGCAGGAGGTTCCCTGCCCTTTGATTGACATGGTGCCTTAGGATCTAGAGTCAGGGTTGATGGTGCCAAGGACTATGCCTCCTGACTGTATACCACTGTGGTGCTACCTTTGTTCTCGCCCCAACAGTGAAACAGACCCAGAAGTGTCCATGTCTGGGAAGTTACCTGTAAAGGTGTGATTCAGTGAGTAAGACTCAATTTGACAGTTGCTTGGCTTGGAATACTTTGCAATGGCAGATGGGCAGATTGCTACTTCTGGTGCATAGGTCAATGCTGGTTGGCCCATCCTGTTTCATTCTTTGCTGGCTGTTGGCAGTTTGGTATAACTGTTCATCTGTTTCAGGGACCAGTTAAGGATCGATTACATTTTTGCGGGCCCAAGTCATTCAGAGGCCAGACTGAGTAAGGCTGGCAAATTTCCTTCCCTAAACCAGTGAGCCTGATGGGTTTTAACAATAATCTCATGGAATCAATTATGAAACCCGCTTATTCTTCAAGTTTTATTTTTGCAGAAGTATTATTAATTCATAAAAAGTACTAAAGCAGTTCTGTACAGTCTTTACAGATCAAGAAAAACAACCATTAGATCATACATTTCCTGCAGTTGCAAAGACCAAAGGCATTTGATACTCGTGTAGGACTTATATTTGAGGCAGTGAGAGGGTCTGACAATTGAATGGACCCCCAATATACTTAGGCAGAAAGAATTTAAATTCACACACTGATGTGGTTGGATTTTGACTTGTGTCTTGATGGCGTTAGCCCAGACCCTGGATTATGGATTTCTTGGCAGGTACCACACCATCATGCTGTTCTGTGTAAGAAAGTGCCTAATTCCAGGCTTGTGGATTACACCTCATTATCCTCAGGGATGAATTAAGCAGGAAATTAAAATGCTTTCACAAGAGCCAAATGTTAAATATTGCAAATCGATTCTTTAAAAGTCTTCCATTCACTAGCTGAAGAAGGAAGCGTGTTTACAAATGTGTTCCCTGTCGTTCTGGCACGTTGATGTCAGTGTGTTGCCTATTTGCTAGTGTTGTGTTTTTCTTTCAGTTTAGACATATTTTCACAGCCTTCCTCCGATAAATGACACCACATCGAAACCCATACCCAGCTTGCTTTGCACTTGGCAGGAAAAAGCGAGCGTGCAGGAACATCGAGTCCCATTGTCTCACCTCCTGGATAGGAAATAGAACAGCCTTGCAAAACATGGAATTGTAGAAGCTGGCCATTGAGCCCATCAAGTCCACACTAGCCCTGTCTCACCCCACCCAGTGGGACTATCTGCTCTTCCCAGTCCTGCAGTTAGAGACACCATTGTTCCGCCATTCTCACATTCCGATCACTTCCTCTGAACTATAAATATCTTTTGTCCACCCTACACCACACCACTACCAAACCCCCACAACTATAGCATAAATGCTGCTACCTTAAAACTTCATTTCAGCTCTGACGAAGAGTCATCCAGACTCGAAACATTAGTTTGCTGTCTCTTCATGATTTGCTGTGAACTCTAGCGTTTTTTATTTGCAGTACAGAATCCAGCATCCGCAGAAATTTGCTCCTAGATTGTGAAAAAGCTGTCTTCAGCACTTGTGGTTTCCAACACCAATCTGTGAAGTGTGTAGGAACATAAACTGTCTTCTGTTATCTGTTGCTATTCGACAGGAGCGTAACAAACAAGGATCCAGTAAAAACAAACATTGATAAAGGGTCATTGCCCTAATACAGATCCAGGTTATCTCCGTAGATTCTGTTTGACATTTTCAGTATTTTCTGGTTTTATCCAGCATCTGTGGGTATTTAACTTTTGCAGACAAGGATTGTGGGGGTGTCTTCAGCTAAAAGTGACAAGTAAAGGATAGGGTTTGGGAGAAAGTGGAGGGGGGAAGAAGTAAATTAGATTAGATCCTTAATTCCAAATATGAGCTAACAACCCTGGCACCATGGTTCAGCAAACAGTTCAAGTGGGATGAGCAAAAAACAATGCAGTGACAATAAGGGACAGTTCAGTGAGGCACTCCGGCACAGTTCACCACTGCAAAGACCAAAAACTGTGCAATGGTACTCAGGGCTGGAGGGGAAGTTGCAGTGTGACCGTGAGGTTCAAGTTATTCTGGTCCATGTAAGTACCAATATTATGGACATGAAAGGGTTTGCCATAGTCACTATGAGGAGCTTGGCACCAAATCAAAAAGACGCCATGTGCAAATTGACATAGAGCAAATTCGAGATGTGAATTTATATCTAGTGGAAATTGGTTCTGGTCAATGGGGCAATAGCACTAGTACTGAGAAACTGGGACGGGGGTGGTGGTGGGGAGATGGGGTTGCTGTATCAATGGAATGGTCTATCCCTGCACCATACTGGGGCCAGGGTTCAGATGAACTGCACAAATAGGAAAGTAGAGAGGAATTTAAACTAAGCGGAGAGGGCAACAGATCAAATATGAAATGTGGCAAATGAAAGAGCAGGGATAGGGCAGTGTAGATGATAGGCAGCCTGTAGTAGGGAGGTATGGAGCATGCAAACCTAACAGTAAATCAGCAGCAAGTCTAGAGGTTTGAAAGATAATAAAAGGATAAAAAAAATTATGCAATAATATCTGGTGAGAAATGAGCATAATGAATTAGGTAGTAATGTCACACACATTAAAAAAAACAATGAATTTAAAGATTCACCCAAGAATTAGCCATTAAAGAGAGTAGCAGGAAGAGGTCCACATTGCAAACATGATTTATCAAGAAGGGTACATGGAGACGACGCACAAATGTTATTAATTAAACAAACTAAAAGCACAAACAATAGTTTAATCATTGAAAGGAAGTCTTAGAAAGAGACAAACAACATCAGACCTAGACGTGAAAATAACATTGTTACTTACACAAGGAATCCTGGAACCACCCAACTGACCTGACAATGGTCCAGATCCTTCCCAAGGCATCACTCACAAGGACAGAGAAATGAAGTGCCTTTACTGATAAACCTTTAATGGGGGATTCTTTTGACAATAAAAGAATGAGAGTGATATGAAAGGAATATCAATACAGGAGTAGAGAATGTCACAAATAAATTAACGTGCTAAAAGCTCACAACGTCATAAAGAAATCTTCACTGAGCAAGTCAGGAATAATACTTAAATGGTACAGCTTCACATGAAAGTGGGAGGAACTGAAACAGAGGGTAAACACCCACATTTGCAAAGCAGGAGAAAGCCAACTATTATAAAAATAAGACAATTTCACTGAAACTTCAGAACTACTGTTTCCTCTCTGGGAGCTGATACCTTACTCACTTCGAGTTTTAAGATTCAATGTGGCAGTGGTGGAGTTGGCAGCATCCAAACTCCTGAGCTTGAGGCTCGTCCACTCTGAATGCTTTTCTTCTTTGATCCTTCTTCTTGTTTTTGTTTCAGTTTTCACCTCTACTTACCTTCTGAGAAGAGCTCGGTCAGTAGGAAGGTGGCTTCAGCTGCCGGAGTGTTGTGGGCCCAAGTCCTGGTGGCAAAATAGCTACAATGTTGGCCAACTGGTGAACCAGGAGCATGCGCTGGCAGCAGTGTGGCAGGGACTTGTGAACCAGGAGCATGCGCTGGCAGCAGTGTGGCAGGGACTGGTGAACCATGATGGTGACGCTGGCCGTGGTGTGGCAGAGACTGGTGAACCATGATGGTGACACTGGCCGTGGTGTGGCAGGGACTGGTGAAGTCCAGAGCGGGTCTCTTGTGGCAGCATCGATGAGTTAGCTATCAACCGTGGTGGAAAGTTGGACTGTGTTTAAGTTTTTAAAAATAATTTTAAGATATTTAAAATGGCGACAGTTTAAACTTTTCACCATATTTTATATTAAATACACGTGACTATAAATGATCCAAATTCAATTCAGATTTGACTTAAAGTTTAATTATTGATGGATATTCTATTCTTAGATTATCCATTCTTGGCTATTCCTAGATGCTGTTAGGTATTCATGAATAGTAATACATAATATCAAACTGGATGGCAGACTGTGTACCATATCGTTTGATAGTTTTTAGCTACATACTCATCCATTTAAAGTGTATTGCTTATTGATTTTCATTAACTAAATTATAAAATTAGTAAATCATCTCATTTTAAGTTTCTCAATTACAACTGAAACAAACCCTACGAAGAAGGGTACTGACCCAAAATGTCAGCTTTCCTGCTCCTCTGATGCTGCCTGGCCTGCTGTGTTCCTCCAGCTCCACATTTTTATCTCTAGCTCTCTATATACCCCTTAAGGTGGAGGGGCAAGCAATGGGTTGCAGGGAAGGTAGAGTGTATTTTCTGGAGTGGAGGGAGAAAGAGAGAGAAGCATGGGTTTAAGACTTGTATTTTAAACTTAAATATGGCAATTATGAGGACATTAAAAATGGAGGTAGCTAAAGTGATTTGGCTATTATTATAGAATCCCTATGGTGTGGAAACAGACCCTTTGGCCCAACAAGTCCACAGTGACCTTCACAGCATCCCACCCAGTCCCATCCTTATTCCCCCATAACCTACCTTTGGGCTGTGGGAGAAAACCAGAGCACCCGAAGGAAACCCACACAGACACAGGTAGAATGTGCAAACTCCATACAGACAGTCCCTGGGGTGGAATTGCACCTGGGTCCCCAGTGCTGTGAGCCACAGTGCTAGCCACTGAGCCACCGTGCCACCCCAATATAAACTACATTAAGGGACAGGTCATTAGAGTTACAGAAGTGGATATTTATGGAGATATTCTGAATATACAGAATTGATACATTCCAGTGAGAAAGGCAGATTCCAAAGGGCAGACCTACAATCCATAGTTAACTAAAAAGGATAAAGATAGTATTAAACTCCAAAAAAAATCTATGATTGTGCAATTTGGATTGCATGAAATATTAAAAGCAGCAAAGAATAACTGAAAGATTAGTAAAGTTGAGAATGGTTCAAGGCTGAAAAAAATTAGCCAGAAAATGTAAAAACAGCAAACATTTCTTTGGAGATTTGAAAAAAAAATGCCAACAAAGTGAGCCTTGGTTGTATAGAAAGTGAGTTTGGAGAATTAATAATGGGACATTAAAGAAATGGCATATGAATGAATCGGTCTTCAATATGGACAATACAAGCAACATCCCAGGATTAGATGTCTACTAAGAAACGGAACTGAGGGAGGAAGTCAAAAAATGTTTCAATCACTAGGGAAGTGGCTTTGACCAAACTGATGGAGCAGTGGTTTGTCAGGTCCCCAGGTCCTGGTGGACTTCATCATAAGGTCTTAAAAGAATTGGTTAGTGAGATAGTTGACATGTTGGTTTTAACTTTCTAAAATTTCCCCGATTAGGGAAGGTTCTCTCTGATTAGGAACTGCACGTAAAAGAAAGGAACTCATACTTCATTCAGTTATACAGGACACTGCAGAGACTACTTTGAGTATAGTGTGCAGTGTTTTTATTTAAAGGATATAAATTAGAGGTGATTTAGAGGAGGTTTAAAAGAATTGATACCTGAAATGAGTGGGTTGTTTAATGAGGAAACATTGGACAGGTTGAATTTGCTTCTACTGGAGTTGAAAAGAGTAAGGGGTCCTCTTCCAAATTCATTTTGGTTTAGCCACCTCTCTCAACCTTAGCCTTAATTTACAATGCAAAGCCCATTAATCAATTGAAAACATGGGTGATATATTAAGATAACAAGGTGTGGAGCTGGATGAACACAGCAGGCCAAGCAGCATCATTGGAGCCGGAAAGTTGGCGTTTCGGGCCTAGACTCTTCATCAGATATAGTGATGTACGAATGGTGGCTAATAGGTCAAAATTCCCACAGGTGATTGGTGGTGGGAAAAGCTGCATGTTGTGTGTGTTTACACTTCTGGATATTATAGAGAAATGAGGGTGACACGACTGAACTGCATAAGATCCTAAATGGTCTTGACAAGGAGGATGTGGAAAAAGATGTTCCCTGTTATGTGTCAGTCAAGAACTAAGAGATGTGCTACCATACAGACCAAACTGCATTTGTGACTCTGTGAATATATATATATATATATATATATATTTATATATGATGCATATTATGAAAAAAGTATATTTTGAAATTTTTAAAAAAGTTTTAAAATGTCAGCACACAGTGCCCTCGGGACCCTATGGGAAAAGGAGAGGCTGCATTGTCGGGTTGTTCCCCGAGCAGACTGTCAAAGTCATTTGGCTGGATGCCCCATCACCAGAACTTTCCTACAGGCACCAAGGCTCTGCTTGGCTGGTGGTGGTAAGGGCACTGCCTGTGAGACCCTCATGTACAGCCAGTGTGTCACTGCATGCTGCCCTGGAAGTGGCTGCTGGGGACTTTTGGTGGTTGAGACTGCCAGACATCTCTTTCTGGAATATACCTTTGCAAAGGAAGTCTGGAGAAAACGCTGATTTTTGCCATGAGCGTCTCTGTGACACAGGACTCTGAGCTCTATGGTCTGCTCTCCAGAACACACACCGAGACAAACATCGAGTGCAGTTGCAGAACAATCAACTCAGGGAGAGACGCACTTTGGTCTGACTGAAACTTGGTCTTCCAGGGCAAGGAGTTGGCCCTGGTTGAGTGTTGCAGACTGGCACATTCCAGGGTCCAGGACTGCATGCTGAGGGACACACTAAAGCTTGCGGCAACTGCTGCCAAGGCACCGTGGGGAAAAGACCACTGCCTAAGATCATTCTGCCAAAGTTAAATGGAGACCATCCAGCTATCAGACTCCCCCGCTGTCCCAAACATATTTAGAAATTGTCTTGTACAGATGAGAGATGCCTTTGGTTTGTTTATTGCAGAGTGAAGCTCCAAAATTTGCTTGTTTTCCTCACATGCTACTGTACCCAAACAAAAATGCATTTGTCATTATGTATGTAGTTTTTTTTATGAATTGAGTATATTTTTTAAAATGAAAAAAAGTTTTAAAATGAAGGACCTCCTTTACAGATCAGTGAGAAGGAGAGATACTTTCCTTCAAAGGGTTGTATGACTTTTGAGTCCAGATATGTTCTTGAATATGATTAAGACAGAGGTGGGATTCCTGTTAGGCAGGAGTGTCAAAGGCTACCAGAGGGCGATGTTGACGTGGAATTGATCAGCCATGATGCTACTGAATGGTGGAGCAGGCTTGAAAGGCCATGCGGTTTCCCTCCTCCTATTTTGTATGCTCGCAGCTGACACTTACTGAGTTACTTCAAACCTCACAGGTTTGACTGCCACCTGTAGGGTTTCCGAACTTCTTAGTGCCAGCCTTCCTCCTACTTGCTGCTGGCTCTGTACTCTCTAGATTGTCCATTTCGATTTAGGGAATATGTCATGCAACCAGCCAAATCATTCCCTAATAAAACTGTTGATCCCTGACTGACTGGCATTGGTCTGCACACACTGTTACAAAGGACCTTGACACTAAGAGGGAGGATCATCTATGGTCAGATTGAATGGTGGAGTGAGTGAGCCATATGGTCTACTCATGCCCTTATGTTCTACGTTAGTTGCAGACCACCACCCAGCCTTGGTTTAGGCACAGATACAATAACAGAATACCAGGAGTAGTAAATAAAAACCAAAAGAATTGTGGCTCCTGTAAATCAGGAACAAAGTTGCTGGAAAAGCTCAGTGGGTCCGGAAGCATCGTGGAGGAGAAAACAGAGTTAACGTTTCAGGTATGGTGACCCTTCCTCAGAACTGTTCTGAGGAAGGGTCACCAGACTTGAAACGTTAACTCTGTTTTCTCCTCCACGATGCTTCCGGACCCACTGAGCTTTTCCAGCAACTTTGTTTTTGTACCAGAAGTAGTAAGCACAACTGCCCTCAATACAAAAGCCGTACCCAAAAAGTACCAGACATAAATGAAATGGAGTGAGATGGCCATGAGGAAATCCTTCCAGAGCCTGAACTGAACTTTACACATTGGCATATATTCATGGTTGATGGCGGTCAAAAGCACTCATTATGGCCACATACAGGAAACAGGCCACAGCCAAACATCTTCATCTGGTTCCTCGCTGATCTTGACTCTATTGTGATACCAGAAGTGTGGTCATTAGCTGATGTTAAGTACTCAGCAACATTCACAACTCAATGAAGTTCATACCTGCCTCAGGAGGTGCGAATAACTTGATCAGAGAAATATTCACAGCACAAAACTGCTATCTCAAATATATGACTGCACATATCCTTCAAAAAGAATCACCAGCATACATGCATCATATCCTATTTCTTCATTTATTCATGGGATGAGAGTGTTACTAACATGTACTGTGTATTCCTAATTGCCCAGAAAGGCAGTTAAGAGTCACGTGTGGGCCAGACCAGGTACTTTACTTCCCTAAAGGACACGAGTGAACCGGATATGTTTTTGCTGACAATCAATGATGGAGTTATGGTCATCATTAGATTCTTAAATTCCACATTTTTATGGAATTGAAATTCCACCATCTCCCAGGGCAAGAATTGAACCTGGAACGCTGGTTCTCTAGATTAACAGTAACGATAATACCACTCGGCCATTGCCTCCCCATAGTCTAACGTAGATTTTATTACTCGCTTCTTACACTGACCCCATCTAACAACTAAATATTTCCTGTTCTAGTTCTATCTGTTACTCCCAACATTTTTTTTTAAAATCATGACAGTGCTCTCCCATATTATCTCCTGGTTCCCACAACTCCGCCAAATTAATATAAATCCTATTTGCACTAGCATTTATCTGCTGAATCTGTTCATTTCAGTGACACCTCCACATCAGTTGCATGCAGTACTGGGAGGAATCCAGAGATTAGCAAGCAATGTTAAAGGATCACAAGTCCACCTAGCTTGCTATATTCTGACTGCAGGAAATCATTCCACCGTGTACATCAATTTGGGTATATCTGACAACTGTTCGTTCTCACTCTCTCTCAGGGTGCTTAGGAATCAGAGATGTCATTGATCCTGGCACTGCAAAGACAGCATATCACTGCAGATAAACGTCTGCAGTAACAGAAACACTTGCCTGCTTCCCTAACTATTGAGTCCTCTATCAGTCTTGTTATCTCTGTTGTCTTTGTGGCCCACTGCATAGATGAGGCAGCTGCGGTTCCAGGGCGGGTTGCACTCCCCGGGTGAACCATCACTTACTATTCAGGAATGAATACAGTTTAGAGTCAGAGATGTACTAAGGAGACTCCTGAACCAACTGCCTCCTATCAACTGCCTGCATTGCCAGCTGCAGCTGAAGTCCCAACACTTCCTGCACGTGTGGTTAGCTGAACATAGGAAATGTCACGGAGGTTGCCCATGAGTCAGGATGTGCACTCCAAGAATCAGGAGCTGCCCTGCCATTCCTCTCTCAGGTAAAATATACTTTATAAAAGTAAGTGGCTGTCTTTTTTGAGTCATACAGCATGGAAACACGCCATTTAGCCCAACTTGTCCCATGTGCTTGCACTTGGCCCATATCCCTCCAAACCTTTCTTATTCATGTACTTATCCAAATGCCTTTTAAACTTTGTAACTGGACCTGAATCCACCACTTCCTCTGGAAGTCCATTCCATACACAAACCGCACTCTGTGTAAAAAGGTGCCTCTCATCTTCTTTGTTATTACTAAATACAAGCAAATTTTAAAAAAAACTTCAGTTATAATTCATCTGCTCTTTAGGCTAACTCCTTAACTTTGAGAAAAATAAATCAAGCTACGATACGCATCATCCAATAATCGCTGCCTTTCTGTGGCATGACAGTATCATTTACTTTCCTCTCACTTCAGTGAACATGAGATGTGCCTCAGTGACGCTGGCCCCAGCCTGGTGCACAGACACACCGCCCTGCCCCACACCACACCCAGGCCCAGATACAGTCACACCGGCTTGCTCCAACTGTTTCCAGCCTGCCGCGCAATAACACCAGCCTGCCCCACACTCCTCTGGTCTCCTCCATAATCTTCTTGGCCTGCATTTAAGTGACAGCAGGCAGTAAAATCTGACATAATCCCAAACAAATTGGTTAACTTGACTGGTACTGTGTCACTGGTGTCAATCTGCTTCTTCATCCTAATTTAAGGGTGCTAAAATTGAACATTAAATTTCAACAGATGCCTACGTTGAGAGATCTAGAGAAATCCATGCAGATGTATTGCATCTTATCAATAGCTTATTTTTTCACTCTAATCAACAAAACATTCTCCGCTTTTGGTCAATGCCTGCTCATCACTGCACTGTTCACACACAACTCTGGTCCATCAAAAAAATGGTAAAATGTCTAACAGGTGGTTTTGGCCCAGCAGTTTATTTAAAAAGCTGAATGTCTGATTGATCAGTTTGCATTATATTCACACATTAAAATGCTTTGGAGCCTGACTTTGTTTTGAAAATGATACAGGCAGGAAATGACTCAATTTCATGTCCAGCTTACTGCAGTAGAGTGAATAGTACTTAGAAGCTCTGTACATTGGACATTCTTTCATAAGCATCAGTAATCAACGTACCTACCAGCACAGTACCTATTCAGTTTCAGTTTGAAAACACAAATTGGACCGCTTGTATTGGTTTAAAAAAAGCAATTTATAAATATTCACAAAATACTTATTTCCCAGCAGAATTCAAGGGACTATTTTCTTTCATGCTAATGTATCCTTGTTACAATCCACAAAACTACAGCAGAGAATTTTATTTTCATGCACTGAAGTGTGCAAAGCAAGTGAATTGTTGAAACCTTTTTACAAATTAAGTGTTCTGTACATTCAAGTCTTCAATTATGCACTGAATTCCCAAAAAAAAATCCCACAATCGAATGCCTCCTGTATCATTCTGGTTCTGCAATATTACAAGTCACAGAATGAGAAGCTTTTTAAAAGCTTTCGTCCTCCTAAAGCTCCATCCTGTCAATTATAAAAATACCATTTTTCGATATGCAGAAATATACAGTGCCATTTGCTGGGTGTGGTAACTTCAAATTTGATTAGGTAGTGTGTTCCTAAACCTTTCAACATTTTCTAATTTTAACAATCTTTGTGAATCCAGCTAGCCTGTATATTTTCCTTACTAAATGAAAGCTTACATTTTTGCAGCTTATTACATTAGAACATCAAAGAAAGATGTACATAGAGTTTCATCATTTGTCTCTCAGGCTGGCACTGAAGTTCTATGCTGATATAACATTTTGATAATGGCACTTCAAGCTTTCATTGAAGGCTGCATTTGTCATTACAAACAGCAGGATTAACAGATAAACATCCAGTTTTACAGGTACAGCATTGGCTTAAAATACAGTTCAGTACCATTTAATACCCTTCCATTTGGTCTTGGTGCTAAGTATTAACTCAAACTTACTGAAAAATGTTCTACAATATAAATGTTGCCAATTCTTAACAATATTTTCTATATAATCTCCACATTTAGAGCAAACATTCGCTTCTCATCTGAAGATCCAGATGATACAGGGTCAATAAAATTAAACTTCTCGGCAATGGATTATGAGACGAGATGACCACTATTTACCCAGGACTTCAAGTCTACAGATCGAGGACAATACAGGTCATCACATACTGTGTAACACAGTAAGGCAGATATACACATATCTATACAGAGAATAATGGCCAATGAGGTTGGAAATGTAGATAAATGGTCTTCGACCTGTTCCAAAAACCCAGGCAGCAACAGCAGGAATTCATCTGTACCAATTTCATGTGACAACGTCTCCACTGCCATTCCCTATCTGTAAGCCACTTGTTTGAGGCTGAGAAGATGCTGACTCCACATCAGCATCTTTAAAGAAGTTCACGGCATCACCACTTACGTTGATAAGGCACTGTGCCTACAGAAAGAGACAAAGTATGCAACCATTATCAGCAAAAGATGAAATATTCATGCAGCACAATCAACAAATCAACTCTACCATATAACACAACTTCAAAATTAAGCTTTTTTTCAAAGAAACTGTGAATGTAAAAATTGTATCAGAGATGCTAGGAACTGCAGATGCTGGAAAATCCGAGTTAACAATTTGTGGAGCTGGGCGAACACAACAGGCCAAGCAGCATCTTAGGAGCAGGAAAGCTGATGTTTCCGGCCTAGACCCTTCATCAGAAATGGGGGAGGAGAAGAGGGTTCTGAAATAAATAGGGATGGAGAGGGAGATGGATGGCAGATGGATAGAGGAGAAGGTAGGTGGAGAGGAGACAGACAAGTTAAAGAGACGAGGATGGAGCCAGTAAAGGTGAGTGTAGGTAGGGAGGAGATAAGTCGGTCCAGAAAGGACGGACAGGATGAGTTTATTAGGTAAGAAATGGGGGTGTGGCTTGAGGTGGGAGGAGGGGATGGGCGAGAGAAAGAACAGGTTAGGGAGGCAGGGATGAGCTGGGCAGGTTTTGGGATGTGGTGGGGGGAGGGGAGATTTTGAAGCTTGTGAAGTTCACATTGATACCATTGGACTGCAGGGTTCCCAAGCGGAATATGAGTTGCTGTTCCTGCAACCTTCGGGTGGCATTGTTGTGGCACTGCAGGAGGCCCAGGATGGACATGTCGTCTGAGGAATGGAAGGGGGAGTTGGAATGGTTTGAGACTGGAGGTGCAGTTGTTTACTGTGAACTGAGTGTAGGTGTTCTGCAAAGCGGTCCCCAAGCCTCCGCTTGGTTTCCCCGATGTAGCGGAGGCCACAACAGGTACAGCGGATGCAGTATACCATATTAGCAGGTGTGCAAGTGAACGTCTGCTTGATGTGGAAAGTCTTCTTGGGGCCTGGGATGGAGGTGAGGGGGGAGGTGTGGGGGCAAGTGTAGCACTTCCTGCGGTTGCAAGGAAAAATGTCGGGTGTGGTGGAGTTGGAGGGGAGTGTGGAGCAGACAAGGGAGTCATGGCGAGAGTGGTCCCTCAGGAAAGCAGATAAGGGTGGGGAGGGAAAAATGTCTTTGGCGGTGGGGTCAGATTGCAGATGGCGGAAGTGTCGGAGGATGATGCATGGTATGCGGAGGTTGGTGGGGTGGTATGAGAGGACGAGGGGGATTCTGTTTTGGTTGTTATTGTGGGGATGGGGTGTGAGGGATGAGTTGTGGCATTATTATCACCTCAAGCTGGACCCCCATTTCCTACCTACTAACCTCATCCCGCCCCCTTGACCTGCCCGTCCCTCTTGGACTGACTTATCTCCTCCCTAACGACACTCACCTTTACTGGTTCCATCCCAGTCTCTTTAACTTGTCTGTCTCCTCTCCACCTACTTTCTCCTCTATCCATCTTCCATCCACCTCCCCCTCTCTCACTATTTATTTCAGAACCCTCTTCTCCTCCCCCATTTTTGAAGGAGGGTCTAGGCCTGAAACAGCTTTCCTGCTCCTCTGATGCTGCTTGGCCTGCCGTGTTCATCCAGCTCCACGTCTTGTTTATGTAAAAGTTAATGACTGATATCACAAGATCACTAAAAGGAACAGGTCGAAGAACAGAAATATGCCGTGGGCCCTCTAAGCCTGCTCCGACACATTTTGCCCTTCCTTACTAAAACTGCCTTCACTTACAGGATCTGTGTCCCTCTGTTCCCTTCCTATCCATGTATTTGTCCAGGTGCTTCCTGAATGTTGCTCTTATGTCTGCTTCCACCATCTCCTCTGGCAGTGCATGCCAGGCACCCACCACCCTGTGTGAAAAACTTTCCTCGCACATCTCATTTAAACTTTCCCCCTCGTATCTTGAACCTGTGAGCCCTAGTAATTAATACCTCCACCCTGGGGAGAAGCATCATTACCGTTCACTTTATCCTTGCTTTTCACAATCTTATAAACTTCTACTGGGTCATCCCTCCATTTCCTGCTTTCCAGTGAAAACAAACCCAGTCTATCCCACCTATTTCCATCACTAAACACCCTTATACCAGGCAACACCCTGGTAAATCTCTTCTGTACCCTCTCCAAAGCCACCACATTCTTCTGGTAGTGTGGTGACCAGAACTGTCAGCAATATTTCAAGTGTGGCCTAACTAAAGTTTATAAACCTGCAACATAACTTGTCTATCCTGACACTTAACACCCCTCCCAATGAAGGCAAGCGTGTCATAGGCCTCTTTCTCTACCTTCTATACGTGTACTGTCACCTTCAGTGGAGCTGCACACTCAGATCCCTCTGCATATCAATACTCCTAAGGGTTCTACCATTCGCTGTATAATTTCTACCTGTACTTTACTTTCCAAAATGCATCACCTTAGATTTGAAAAGATTAAACTCCATTTGCCATTTTTCCACCCACGCTACCAACTGATCTATATCCTGCCGTATCCTCTGACAATCCTCCTCACTCTCCACAACTCCAATCTTTGTATTGTCCACGAACATTGTAATTAGACCAGCCGTGCTTTCCTCCAAAACATTAATGTAGACCGTGAACAGCAGAGGTCCCAGTACTGATCCCTATGGAACATCACTGGTCACAACCCTTCATTCTGAAAAGCATCCTTCAACTGCTACCCTCTGTCAGCTATTACTAAGCAGTTCTGTATCCATCTTGCCAGCTCACCTCTGATACCATGTGACTTCACCTTTTGTACCAGTCTACCATGAAGGACCGTGTCAAAGTCTTTACTGAAGTCCATGTAGCCAATATCAACCACTTTCCCTCATCAATCATCTTGATCAACTCCTCAAAAAACTTAATTCTTCGGAAGGTACAACCTGTCCGGCATAAAGCCATGCTGTTTATGACTAATAAGTCCACTTGCTTCTGAACGTATATAGATCTTGTCCTGGAGAATCGTCATTTTGGTCTGTATTACTATAGGAGTTCTCTATTTTGTCATCATTGAAATTTTCAACTTAAACCTCAATCGCTCTTCCTTTATGCTCCTTAAAACCTACCTCTTTGGACATTAGAACATAAAACCTTGTAGCCACCTCAGTATGTTCCTGAATTCAAACAGTTCATGGTTAATCTGCACTTTAAGTCCATCTACTTGTCTTGAGTAACCCTTAATACCCTTGCCTAACAAAAATCTACCAATTTCAGATCTCCAGTGTTAAACTGAATATCCAACCTCAACAGATATTTGGGTGACAGGAGTTCTCAATGTCCTCTACGTCTTGCGTGAATGGAGTAGTCCTAATTTTACGATGCTAGTTATTTATTCTGGACTCTTGCATCAGAGGATATTGGACAAACAGAAACTACTGAATCCTTCAACCATCTTAAAATCAACCTTCAATCTTTGAAATTCCAGGGAATACAATCACAGTCCAGGCAATCTACCCTCAAATTAACTGCTTTAGCCCGTATATCACTCTGATGAACCTGCGCTGAACTCCTTCCAAGATTAACATACGCTTCCTGATGTGCAGAATTTGCTTTGGAATGCTAGATATTCCAGATGGTGTCGAACCAGGGACATGTACACCTGTAACATAATTTAAACCCTCTATTTCCAGCTCTTTTGATAAGGGCCCATTTTCCATTATCTTTACCCACTACCTTTGAGCAATTTCTGTATTTGGAATCTGAAATCTCTCTGCTTCTCTACAGTTGCAAATTTTAAACCATTTAGATAATATGTTATTCTATCTTTCAATTTAAGGAGGTGAACCTCTTATAATGGGTCACCTTTCCTAATATCTCACATGGCTCAGTATCAACGTTTGTTGGATTATGTTCCTGGGAGTGTGTTCCTGCAATAGAGTTATTATACAAGTGCAGTTTGTTGCTGTTGATAAGTTACAGTGAAATGCTGCATAATAACATATCTCACACTGTCATAAATCATTCCATCTACAACAACAGATAGTGATGAATTAGTAATGTCAATGGACTAATAGCCTACACAAAGGCTCTGAGGATAAAAGCAAATTCTGAAGAGGCTGGAAATTTGAAACAAGTATAGAAGGCTGGAGAAACTCAGCAGCAGTATTCCCTCTACTTTTCTTTTCAGTTGTGCAATTTTGGATATCCGGAACTGGAACATCATGTGCGAGGGAACGTTGCTCAGCTGGCCTGGCAGCAGCTATGGGGAGAGGAGCACAATTAACGTTTTGAGTCCAGTCTGACTTCTTCAGAGGAAGAACAGATCAGATTTGAAACGTTAACTCTGTTTCTTTCATCACAGATGGTGCAAGATGTGCTGAGTTTCTTCAGCACTTTGTGTTATTTTAGGGCTCTGGGGTCAAGTTCCAATCCCACTACGGCTGCTGATGGAATTTAAATGCAATTGAAAAATGTGGACTATAAAGCCAGCTTTAGCAGTGGTGTAAACTGAATAAAGAAGGTAAGGGATCAAATTTGGGAAAACGTGGTAAATGTAGCAGTACAGCCAAGACCAAAAGAGAAAGGTGGCAATACTGGAAACGATAAACAGACTAGAAGAGAAAGGGATAGAGAGTACGAATCCAAGAATCAACCAATAAATAACGAGTAGAATTTGCAAAGAGAGCAAAAATATAAAACTAAAGGCTCTGTATCTGAATGCACGGAATATTTAAAACAAAACAGATGACCCGAGTGTGAAAAGGCCAGAGACGAGCAGAAGCAAAGCTGTTTTCCCGAACTTAAATGATGGCAATTATGAGGGTACGAAAGCCGAGCTGGCAGCAGTGAATTGGCAAATTAGCTCAAAAGATTGGTCAATGGAAACTGCAGTAGCAGACTTTTACCAGGATATTTCTGAATATACAGAACAGATATACTCTGATGAATAAGAAGAACTACCAAGTGATGGACCCACCATTAATGGTTAAGTAGAAAGGTTAACAGCTAATATCAAACTATAACAAATTGTGCAATGCAGGTTAGGAGATTGGATGGATTATTCAAAAATACCCAGACATGCAAAAACATTCAAATAAACTGGGGGGGAAAAAAAAAATTAGATTTTGAGAGAAAGTTGCAGAGAAATACAAAAGTAGATAGTAAAAGAGCTGTTATCAATAATGACAGAACAATAAAAAAGGGTTAAAGTAAATGCTGGTCCCATATAATGAGACTGGGGAATTAATAATGGTAGGCAGGAAAGAATTTTCCCCTGTGTTGGAGGGATCAATGACCAGTGGGCATAGATTTACAGTATGAAAATATTTTTTCACCTAGAGGGTGGGAATCTGGAATTCACTGCTTATGGTGGCGGAGGCCGAGTCATAACATTTAAGAAATATTTGTGATGCCAAGGCGTACAAGGCTATGGGCCAAGCGCTGGAAAATAGGATTAGAATAGGAGGTGCATGTTTGATTGGCACAGAATTGATGGGCTGAAGGGCCTTTTCCTACGCTGCAGACCTCGATGACTATGGAAATAGGATTACCAACTTTTATTCCTAAACATCACCACTGCAGTTCACAGTCTTAGCTTCGCTATTGCTAAAGCTCTCATCTATGCCTTCTTGCCTCAAGACTTGATTATTAAAATGCACTTCTGCCTAGTGTCTTCTCTCCTTAAACTTGAGGCAATCCAAATGTCTTCTGTCAATTTCTTGACTTGCATTAAAGCCCATTCCTCTATCCATGTGGTTTGCTGAACCGATGATCCACTCTTGATCAAGCAACACCTTGATGTTAAAACTCTCACTCTAAGTTTCAAATCACTCCATGTTGTTGGCGCTCTGCTACTCTGTGTTGGTTGGAGTCATACCTCGTATAAAGGTATGGAGTTAAGACATCTCAGCTCCAGAAATCCTTTGCAGCAGTGCCTCAGGGTGGTGTCATAGGCCCAACCATCTTCCATGAATAATATTCTCTCCAGCAGGTCAGATGTAAGGATACCCATTGATTATTGCACAATCTTCACCACCATTCTCAACTTCTCAGTTACTAAAGAAGTCAATGTCCAAATTCAGTTAGACCTGGATAATATACAGCTTTGGGCTTACAAGTGACACTGTGCCTTACAAATGCCAGGCAATGACCATATCCACCAGGACAAATTCTAACCATTGCCCCATGATTTTTAATGATATTACCATTGCTGCAACTCCACTATCAACATCTTACCATTGGTGAGAAACTGAACTGGACAAGCCCTATAAACATTGCAGCTGCAATAGCAGGCCAGCAAGCAACTCACCTCCTGACTCCCCAAGACCTGCCCATGCTTGAAAAGGCACAAGTCAGGAATGGGAAATTCCTCACTTGCCTGGATGAGTACAGCTTCAAAAACACTCAAGAAGCTAGACAGCTCCTAGTACAAAGCAGTCCATTTGATAAGCACTACTTTCACAAACATCCTTTCCCTCCACCACTGATGCTTAGCAGCAGCTGTGTGCACCAGTCGCAAGATGTACTGCACAAAATTTACCAAAGCTATTTAGACAGCACTGCTCAAACTCTCACCCACCACAACCTAGAACAAGAGCAGCCGATACATGGGAATACAGCGACCTGCAAGTTTCCCCCAAGCTATCCTGACTTGAGAACATGTCACTGTTTGTTTGGTACCACTGGATCAAATTTCTGGAAATTACCTCCCTAACGCCACAGGTTTACCTACACCACAAACTGCAGCAGTTGAAGAAGGCACTTCCCCATCACCATGTCAAGGGCAACTAAGGATGGGAAATAAATGCTGCCCTAGCCAGTGAGACCCATTTCGCATGATTGAAATAAAGCTCTTCCATAACTTTCAGAAATATAAACTACTCCAGATTTTACCTCTTGTGCACCACTAATTTTAATCGCACTGCCATTAGTAGCTGTGCCTCAGTCGCTTCAACCCAAACTCCGAAAATGGCCACTCCTGCATTTCTGTCATTATCTACCTCACTTTCGTCTTTTAAGACTCTATTTAAAACCAAAGTTTCAAGAAAACCTTTGGCGATCTGGCATAATATCTCCTTATGCAATTTGGTGTCGTACTTTAGTTTACAGTGCTCCTCTGAAACACCTCAGTTAGCTTCATTACACTAAAAGCTGTACACAAATCAGTTGTGGCAAACACGGTGGGCCACACGACTGGTCGGTTGCACAGTCTCTAATTTAGTAAAATCATTTAACATCAATTCCTGCTTATTTAAAAACTGTTTGGCCACTACTGCTATTCAAGCAAGAGGTAGACCATGAATGGTAATCATTACTTGTCCTCATTCTAAAATTGTCTAGCAGCAAGTTAAAAATGGAACTGGGTTAAATACCTTTTAGGATAAATTATAGTGAGGCATTTAAAGTCCAGAGTTGAACAGAAATGTTATTAAGCATGCAAGGATTTCCAAGGACATTTGCTTGATCTCTTTGTTGCTTCAGCAAATTCCTCTACAGAAAAGGGTGAAGAATTGATCTGTGGGGAAACTGTGGGGGCTGACCTAAGCAATATTTCTTTAATCCGAACAATGATGACTTCAAACATGGTATAGTTTAATGCATTTCACAAAGGTATTAAAAAAATAATGTTAATATTTCTATAAAACATTAGAAAAATTTTTAAAACTTGAATACAGACCTGATTTTTGTTGGGATTTTCCATGAACACACACTGCTTCATGATATAAGACACAACTGCATTCCCTCCCAAGGCAGCAACATGGGCCCGCACCATAGCAAACACTTCAGCAATGAATGCATGAAGAAATCCACTAACTCCGCCTTCCTGCAAAAAAGTAAAGTAGTTTCAAAATTCAAAATCAGTACTTTCTGCCTTTATTTTCAATTGCGTTCTGCTTATTGTTAATGTAACAGTTATCAGTAAAACTGCCCACTACCCATAAAAATTACCTTGGTCACACTTTCTTTCCTATTAAGGGGTTTTTATAAAAATGAAAGCGACTCTAAGTGAGGTTCCAGGATTTAATAAAGTTCAAAGTTGCGTTCTGAAACACATTCATTCTTTTAAATGGTAAAGCCTCTTCTGTTGTTACAATAATTAAACTGTACTCATTCTGTCTCAATTTGTTTCAAATGTGTGTTTTATCTTTGGTATTTTTACCTTGAAGCAACAAATCTCCTTTTGTAGGTTTGTTGCACCTACTTTTATGATCCTTACTTTCCTCTCTTGGTAATTTCCTGAAATGTTACTCATGTCCAACTGACATGCTTTCAGCTGAAACAACTGATGGTTTCTCTATTGCTAAATTGCATGCTCCTAGATAGTAGCTGTGACTTGGTGGAAGCACTGTTAGAGGAATCGTGACAACGTGGTTCAGGTTCTACTCTAGATAACTGAGACAGAGATGTCGGCTGACACTTCAATGGAGTACTGAAGGACTGCTGCACTGTCAGAAGTATTATCCTGCTGAGGGAGACATTAGAGACATTGATTGCTGTCTTGAGTGGATGTACACTCATGACTTGTATTTATATAACTTCTTTAACATAACAAAAACCCAAGCATTATAAAGCACCAAATAAAAGAGAGATATTAGGGTAAGAGAGGTCAGTTTTTAAAAATCAACTTAAAGAAGGAGAGAGATACAGATGGACAGCGAAAAGGAACTCCAGAATCAGGATTTTGGATAATAACGGTTTAGTGACCAATAAAGGAAATAATACAACTGGAGACATTCAAGAGACCAGAATTGTATAGGGCAAATATCTTAAAGGATTATGGGCTGAAGGTTAATGAAACAGGGAGAGGCAAGGTGGTTGATTTGACAACAAGGATGAGAAACTTAAAACTAAGGTGATGCATAACTTGAAATCAGCAAGTCAAAGACAAAGGAAATGTAGTGAAGGACATCATCTTGTGAAGGACTTTTTTTTAAAAAAAGACAAGGTCAGAGGGCTTTCTGGAATAGTGAACTAAATCCATTTGTCAAAATGCAGCAGACTATAAACTCCTGCGGACTTAACAGAAAAATGTTTATACCGAAGGGTTTGAAACAGATAGGGCAAATATTTAAAACCATTAGCTCTGTTTTCAGCTCAAAAAGTATCAGAGCTCAGAAGCAAGTTTAGCTCTCTCCAAATTAAGAGTTGAGAGAGCCAGGTTCTGCAGCAGGAGGGTTTAATTAGTCAAACTTCTAAACCAAATGTTAGGTGTAGAAATCTAACTTATTAGAACTGACAATGTTTATGCTCTCAGATTTGTCAAACCTTGTCACCAGACTTGGAAGGGACTCAACAAATTGTCTCCCAAATTCAAGGCAAAGATAGTCAAAGGAGTCAGTTAAAGAAAATTAAACATGTGATCTGTCAAACCTGGCTTGATACCAGGATCTGACTCGTGGAGTAGTAGTTTCGGCTGGAATGACAGCAGACAGCTGTTGCCAATGAAAAACAAAATAACTACACTGCATCCAACAATAAGAGCCAAGTGCAACAGAACAGCGGAATATCATGACATTGGCATACATTTGATAAATTACTGCATATCTTTATGAAAGATGACAGCAATACCACATTGCATTTGAAAGGTGAATTGATGAGGAATACTACTGTCTGCATTTGATATCACCCAGCAAAGGAAAATGCACATTTAGTAGACTATTGCACTTTACACTATAAAAATAGCTCCACAGTTCCCAGCATTTCTGGATGATGAAAAGCAAAGATATCATCTTCCAACAGAAATATGCTTTCATTTACATTATATGACTTTAAAAAGTATAACGTGACATTAAAATCAACTATTTTTCTTAAATTGCTATCAGGGAAGAATAACATTCATAGCTGTCTGTAAATGTATCTTTCCTTGCATAAAGGAGTGAGTGAGTGTTTTCTAGGGCATTAATTGCCGTTTGGGCAATCAGGTTTTAGATTTTGGTAGGTGAACAATTTAACTCAATTGCCATGCATTACATCCAATCTACCTCTCCTGTAGTTCATCCCTATAACTTCAGTCCTCTGGGTTCTAGCACCATGTAAATAAATGGATTGCTACAGTAGGAGAGATATCGGTCACTTCACAAGAAGCAACTTTCCTAATTATGCTCTGATATTATTGTAACCTTTGAAAACAAAATTAAAACAAGGGCATTGCAAAGGGCTGCTTTCTGAATTAAATAATTCAGTGTTTAATTATTGTTATTGATGTGCAAACCATACCCACCACACATCCACGAAGAGTGAAGGAACAATGCTGGCAGCAATTTTATGGAGAACTGCATAGTACAAATGCAAAACACAGATTATTAGGCAACACGACACAGAGACAAAAGGTGGTATCTTCATAGATTTGTCACTCACCTCACGCAGAGATGTGGTTTCCCGAATGAAGAACATGTTGATGATTCCGAGATATTTGGTTATTTTTGCACCAGGAATGAAGGAGAGAGGGGTCATTTCCACTACAGTAACTGTGGAGGTTGTGCATGATATTGGTGAGCGATGACGTGTATGAGCTTCAGCCAGTGGGCTTGCTTTGTCAAGTGAAGCAACTACAATGGGTGGAAAAGACAGAGAACAAAAGTAGAGTGCACTTAGTGGTGAAAGATCAATTTGTTTAGATGCTCATGTGCTCTTTGACACCCCTTTTCAGAGCAGCTGCCAAGTGATATATTCAGCACCTGAAGCTCAGTAATGGAGCAGGCAATGGGCTACATTGAAGAGTGGATGATCATGCAGAACATGCAAATAAAAGGCATAAATAGCTAGAATGGTATTTTAAAAAAAAAGAGTGGCATTCCTCCAAAAGGCTGAATTTTCCCCACAAGGGAGCATTTTAATAGCGATGGCTGCATCGGCAGTACCACGATACAAAAAGAAATCAAGGGAAACTTTTGTTTGCTGAAGGGAAATATTGATCAAGAGTGTGAAAGATGTTACTTTAGCAGAATGCACTATTTGACATGTTCATCTCCAGGTTTAAGCTGTCCAAATGAAAGTTAACTAATTTCTGTTAAACACTCTCTGGACAAAGGTGCAGCTTTCACACTCAAATTGCGTGTGCCATTGATTTGCAATGCCATTATTGGGTAGGACAGTCCATCCTTCACCACTGCGGATCATAGGCATGTCTCAGATTATTATCACCATGATAAACTGTAACTTCCGCCTACTTGTTTTAATTGATCCACGCCTTACGGTTTGAGCTTTCTGTTTAATGAACTCTATCCAGCTGCTGCATCTGTCTGCAAAGGAACTGTAATCAACTGAGGTAGCTAAAAACAACACACAGAAAAGAAAAAGAAAAATGGATGACGTCTGTTGCCTACTGCAATGCCCTCTGATGAACCAAACATCACCACATTAAGGGTCTGAAAAAGAGGACGAAGACGCTTCTCCTGAATGAATTAACAACCTGGTTTGCTCACCTCTTTGTGATGCTGGGGTGACTTGCTGCAAGTTGCCACTTTCTGTAATATACCAGAAAGATTTAATGAATATATATTGGAAGATCAATATACAAAAGCACTGCAGGCCACAGCATATCAAGGGATTCGTTCATCATATCCAGAATTATTCACCGTCATCTCTGCAGGTCATATTCCAATTTTAAATCACAACCCTACAGTTCTGAACTTTACAATGTGATCAAAGAATTAATCAGGAGAAAGAAAATGATTCCAGGGAACGACTTCAACAATTAGACACGTGCAATCAAGAAGCAAATTGTACTCAAACTAGTTAAATTTTAATTAATATGCATTTTAAAGAAGGTAATCTCAAACCAGAAAACATTAGGGCCTTATTTACATACTTAATACCGCATTTTACTCAGCAGTGCTTTTATAAAGGCTTATAGATACACAGCTTGAATCACTGATTCAAAATGATTGGTTACCATTTGATTAAAATCAGCCTATCAATGCACAAGTCACCATCCAGTTACTAAGGATACAGAAAGGGACCAAAAGGCAGATATTAATGATAAATGGCACATGTACTAATGCCTTCTAGGAACAGGAGGCAGTGGTGTAGTGGTAATGTCATTAGACTAGTAATCTAGAAAATCAAAGCTAATGCTCTAGGGACTTGGGTTTGGATCTCACTATGGCAGATAGTGAAATCTCAATTCAAATAACAAATTAAGAATTAAAAACAGGTTAAATGGTGACTAAAGACTCATTTACAACTGACCTAAAATTGAACAGTTTTATTAATATTCTTTAGGAAAAGAATATCCGAACTGAGCATTTCAGTGCAAAAGTCAAGGTAATAAAAAGTATCAGTCTAAATGATATTAAGAAATGGCTGAATGCACTGGATACTACAAAGGTTAAGAGACTAGGTGATAATGTGACAACAGTATCGAAGAGCTGTGCTCCAGGATGAAACACAGGAAACACGAGGAGTGGGCCATTGATCTTTCGAACCAGCTCCACCATCCAATATGATTTGGGTTGATCATCCAACACGGTACCTTGTTCACACTTTCTCTCCGTATCCTCGAACCTTTTACCCATATTGACTATATCAAACTCTTTCTTGAAAACATTCAATGTTTTGGCTTCAACTGCTTTCTGTGGCAGAGAATTCCACAGGCTCACTACTCTCCCAATGAAGAAATTTCTTATCTACATCCTAAATAGCATACCCTGTACCCTTAAATTCGAAGGCCTGGTTTTGGTTTCCCCAGTCAGTCTTGGAAGCATTCTTCCTGCGTTTATCCTTTCTCGTCCTGTTGGAATTTTATAGGTTTCTAGGGGATTTCCCCCTCATTCTTCTAAACACCAGTGAATATAGTTCTAACCAATCCAATCTCTCTCTCCAAAAATCAGTTCTGCCAAACCCTCACTACGCTTTCACCACAGCCACAACATTCTTTTTCAGGTAGAGTCCAAAAATGCACATGATATTCTAGGTGTAGTCTCATCAAGGCACTGTACAATTGCTGCTCCCGTACCCGAATCCTCTCATTATGAAGGCCAAAAAAAGTAATTTTTTCTTTACTGTCTGCTACTCCTGCATGATTGCTGTCAGCAACTGGTGCACAAGGACACCCAGGTCTTGTCGCACCTCCCTTTTCCCAATCTGTTGTTATTCTGATAATCTGCCTAACTGTCTTTGCTGCTAAAGTGGATAACCCCACATTCATCAGCCATGCTTACTTACTGAATTTGTTCAAATCACACAGAAGCATTTCTGCATCTTCCTCACAACTTACTTTCCCATCCAGCTTTGGATGATCTCCAAATTTAGAATTGAATGTAATATCTCCATCATCTAAATCATTACTATAAATTGTGAATAGCTGGGGACCAATTACTGATCCCTGCAGTACACTAGTCACTGCTTGCTACTTGGAAAAATAGCAGTTTATTCTAACTGATTTGATTTGATTTGATTTGATTTGATTTATTTTTTGACATGTGTGCCTAAGGACTGCAAAAAGCTTTGTTTATGAGCAGTACAGGCAATCATTGTAAGCTAGGACATACAGATCACAGGGTGAAATAAAAACTTAGTCAGAAGCATACAGGTTACATTGCACAGAGCGTGCACTAGGCAAGATCAACATTGGTAAGATCAGCATTATTTGCACTTATACTGGCCATTCAGTCTAATATTGGTTGGGAAGAAGCTGTTCCTGAACCTGCTGGTGTGTGTGTTCAAGCTTGTGTATTTTGTCCCTGATGGAAATGGTTGTACATTTCCTGTCTGCCAACCAGTTCTCTATTCATGTCAGTACACTACCCTCAATCCCATGCACTTTAATTTTAAATGCAATGTGGGATCTTATCGAAAGCTTTCCTCATAGTCCAAGTAAACCATATCCACTGGCTCTCCCTAATCATTCTACCAGTTACATTCGTGAAAAATCCTAGTAAATTGGTCAAGCACGACTTCCCTTTCATAACTCCACGCTGACTCTGTCCAATCTTGTCACTGTTTTCGAAGTGCTCTGCTATTAAATCATTAATAATAGACTCTAACATTTTCCCCACGACCAATGACAGGTTGGCTGTTCTATAATTCCCTGCTTTCTCTACCTCCTTTTTTAAAAACAGTGGGGTTATACTACCTACCCTCCAAACCACAGGAAGTGCTCCAGAGTCTGTAGATTCTTGAAAGAAAACCATCAATTCTAAGAGCACTTCTTTAAGTATTCTAGGATGTGGATTAATGGACTCAGAGGATTTAGCAGCCTTTAATACTACCAATTTGCCCAATACCATTTCTTAACTAATCCTCCCTCTCATTGGATCCTGTGTTGCCCAATGTTTTTGAGATGTTACTTCTTTTTTAAATTCACTCATTGCCTCTCCCTAATTGCCCTCGAGGTGGAGGAGGGAAGCTGCCTTCGAGCCACTGAATTGTGTCCACTTGTGTCCTCCTTTGTGAAAACAAAACCAGAATATGTACTTAAATGCTCTGCCAACTATGTTCCACTATAAACCTCCCACTTCTGACTGTGAGGGATTTACATTTAAGTAACCTTTTTCCCTTCACATACAATATGCTTGTAAAAACTTCTACAGGCATGTGCCTCTCAATCTTACTCATTGTCTATTTCCCTCATCTTCATCAATCCCTTTGTTCTCCTAAACAAAAAAGTAAACCGCTCCCAATACTCAGGTCAGCTGCTCTTTTGACCAATGTGTATGACCCTCCTTTGGATCTCATTCCATTACCAATTTTGATTCATTGAGCTGTACCCATTAGTTCCAGTACAGTTACAACACTAGTCATTTAGCACTCATTACAGTTTTGTGCCAAACATAGACAAAAGAGCTGAGCCCTAGAAGGAAAGGTCAGTGACTGTTCTTGACATCAAGGCAGCATGTGACTGAAAAACAGCCAAACTACTAGTTGGAGTCAACATGGCACAAAGTAAGATAGTTATCATTGTCAGAGGTCAATCATCTCAGCCACGGGATATCACTGCAGTAGGCCCTCAGGGGAGTAATCTTGATCCAACCATTTTCAGCTGCTTTATTATTGCCCTCCACTCCATAATAATGTCAGAAATGGAGATGTTTGCTGATTATTGCAAATGGTCAGCACCATTCATGACTCCTCAGACATTGAAGCAGCCTGTACACAAATGCAGCAAGACCTGGGCAACATTCAGGCTTGGTTGATAAGTGGTAAGTAATGACAATTGCCAACAAGAATGCAACGATCATCCTCTGATTGCCAGAGCCGAATCCCTCACTGTCAACATCCTGGGGTTGCTATTGATCAAAACTGATCTGGACAAATGATCTACATCCTGGAGTTACAAAGTAGGTCTGAAACTGGGAATTCTTTGATGAGTAACTTATCTACTTAACTCTTTGTCCACAATTTACAAGGTAGAAATCAGGAGCATGATGGAATACTCCACACTTGCTTAGGTATGAGCAACCATCAAGCTCGACACCAAGACAAAGCAGCCTGGTTACCTGGTAACTCTTCAACATTCACTTCCTCCACCGTTGATGCACAGTGGCAGCAATGTAATGCATCTACAAGAACTCACCAAGGGTCATTTGACAGCATATATGAAACAAATGAACTCAGCCACATAGAATGACATGGGCAGCAGATACATCACCACCTGGAAATTCCCCAGCAAGCTGCACCCTATCCTGACATGGAATTATATTGTTATTCTTTCACCATTTCTAGGTCAAAATCCTGGAACTCCCTTCTTAACAGCAACATGGATGTACCTACGCCATGTGGACTGGAGTGGTTCAAGGAGCAAGTTCATTGCTATCTTTTCAAGGATAATTAATACCAATAAATGCCTGTCAATCCAGTAATGCCCATGTCCTGTGAATGAAAAAGAAAATTAAGTACTATAACTATTCCAAAATACATTCATTCATTCACCTTTTCGATTCACATTGCTGGACTGCCACCTATTGGTAATCCCTACTGCTTGCTTTTGCATACCAAAAAGTACTTCCCAAAGAATATTAATCCAAATACTCCTTCACAAGAACAAGCAGCGGTATCTCAGTGAGATTTAAGGCTCTCTCAAGGTTGTATGTGGAGGGTCAGATCATGAACATTTGGATTCTTAACTCACTTCAGATGGCTTGGTAATTTCTACAGTGAGATGACTGTCAATGTGTAGCCAACTATTTTCCAACATGCAGAATGGACACATTAGCTTTTGCCACCAGGTTTCACACGGAACTACTTGATGCATTAACATTTTAATTTAATGATATGTGACAAAAATAGTTTGAGTGTGAATGCTGCACACCCATTTGCTGGAAAGCATCTTCTAAAGCTATAATTGAAAGATAAAATGCATCTTTACACCAAAACACATGCCTTCTAAAAGGAAATAGCAGGGATAGTACAATCCTATTGTAGATACCAATTCCACAACAGTTCAGGAGAACAATGCGCATTTATCATTATGCAAATACTTGGAGGAAAACCACATCAACTACAACATGTAGTATTATATCTTCTTTAACACTGAAACACTTTTGGCATTTTTCTCAAGAGAAACGACTATTTTGTTGCTATTTAGATCTGTAGATATTCCTTACTATTTCTACTGCTTTCTCTAGTTCTACAATTCTCCATGAACTCTATTTCTTCAGTTCTGACCTCTTTAACAGTCTCCTTCCCTTTCCCCATTATTGGCAGCGGCGGCTCTAGCCAAAGTTCTAAAACAGTCTTCCAAAATCTCTCCACTCTTGTTTACTTGTAAATCTGTCCTTAATCGTTACTACTTTGTCCATGCTTTTAATAATTCCTCCCTTTGGCTTCTGGGTCCTCACTTGTCTGCTTGAGCCCTCAGCAAGGCAGTTTAAGAGCTCTATTAAAGATGCAGTGTTAATGCAAATAATTGTATGTAGTCTACAGGCATCCCATAGGTGACATCAATTTCACTACAATTCACTTGAACAACATGAATTTAACATTATGTGTTTAATTGTTGAGGCACACAATCTCTTTCTTCACCTTTTCCAACATTCCACACTGACCTGCAGTGCAAGATTCGAGAGCAAATATTTATTAAGACTGGGGCTCGAACTGAAGGCTCTTAACTGGCTTTCACCAACGTAGGAATTGACCACATCGAAGCACATTTTCTAATATCACTTTGAAATGAAATGCTGTACTGTAATGGTTTTAGAGATAATGGGAACTGCAGATGGTGGAGAATCCAAGATAACAAAGTGTGGAGCTGGATGAACACAGCAGGCCAAGCAGCATCTCAGGAGCACAAAAGCTGACGTTTCAGGCCTAGACCCTTCATCAGATCTGTAATGGTATTACATTCCGTTAACATGTACGTGGGTACTAAAAAGATTCCACTTCAACTTGCATTAAACCTCTTATTCCTAGTATACTGCCTTACCTGTAACTTTACTCGGGGAAAAGTGTACAGCAGGCTGACTAGACTGTGATTCCATACAGAGTTCCAAAGTAAACTGGAGTTGGTCTTCATTCTCTGTTGAAGCTTTAAGCCAGGAATGAAAACAGAGAAAAAAAAATTTGATTCAGAAAAGATCATTAAGAAACTTAAACATGTAAGAGGACACTGTTGGCTGAGAGTACTTCCACAATAATTTGATAATAAAATTGTTGGATAGTAAAACACAGAACGGGGAAATTCAGTCCATATGTCAATGCTAACTTTAATAAAGGACCTATCCAATTACTCACACATCCACACATTTTCTCTGTAGCCCAGCAAGTTCTTTTCTTGACATCTGAAACTGTATCCAACAGCCATTCAAACAGCACATTCCAGATCATTAAAAACTGTTTACTTATGAATGTTTCTCATCTGGTCTCTGGTCCTATTACGAAGTACTCTGCTCTGTGTGCTGGTGTCACTACTTCGATCAATGGAAGAAATTGCTCTTTATTTACTCTGTCAAAATCTTCCATGAGCTTGAAGCTCTCTATTAAAATTTCCCTTAAACTGCCTGGCTCTGCTTCTTTAGTCAGTCCAGACACCTGAAGTTTGCATTCTTGCAGATCTCCTTTTGATTCACTCCCAGGATCCAATGAGCTTCTGGTGCCCAGACTTGGATACAATACTCCAAGTTGCGGCTCAAGCACTTTCATATCTTATTCCTCTATTTATAAAGCCTTGGATTCCACATGGTTTTCTAACAGCTTTCCCAATTCACCCTGGTATCTTTAAAGATTTCTGGGCATATTTTCCAGGTGCCTTTGATCTTGCACCCTTACTAAAACTGAACCATACTGCCGTGATTGATGTTTTCCAAAATGCATCACTTCATGTTTTTGTGTTAAACCACATCTGACATGTATCTGCCTATGTCTTCTTAAATCTGTCATCATCCTCGTTGTTATTTGCTGTAATTCCAAATTTCATGTCATCTGCAAAAACCAAAATAATGCTTTGTATACTGATGTCAAGATAAAAAAAAGTGATCTCAATAAAGATTTAAGGGCCAACACCGTACACTTTGGAAATGCTTTGAACAATTCCTTAGTGTCTTCCATTATATAAATGCATAAACCTAATCTATAGGCAATAAACTTTACATTGCACTCAGAACACAATGAAATGTAATCCTGAATATCACAATGTGAGTGAGTGCTACAGTGTCTGAAGGAATACATTAGAAAAGCAAGTTATGTGAATTTATACTACAGTTATATGCAAAACTCTGCAGTCTCAATACCCAGAAGTTTCAGAAATGGAAACTGATTTTGGTCGGTAGTACAATGTCAGGTTGGATATTTCTTAAGCACTGTTCAATGCTAAAAGGCAAGGTTGTACTTCTAAATTCATCTACAAAATCAGAAGTTGATGAACTGAACAATTAGAAGGAGGAAGCCATCTTTCCCAAGGTTTTAACAGAACTTTGGCTTCACAGGTGCTTGCATGTGGATACTATTTCAATGCTGATGCGATGACATTAAATTTCTCATGACTCCAAGGCAGCGGAACAGCAGTGCCCCACTCGGACTGCTGAGCTCGGGGCTCACCTGCTTCCATCTGCTTTTCTTTTATTTTCCTTCATTTATATTTGCTCTTCTTTCTTTTTCTTTGAAGCATTCTGTAGCTTGGAAGAGGCATTTGAATAGCAGCAATGAGGCAGGGATTGATGCACGGGTTCAGGACGCAGTGGCAGCATCAGGCGTGGAGCGGGTTCGGGGGCTGCTGGTGGCAGGGTCGGACAAAGCTTCTGCAATTGAGGAGCCAGTTAGCAATGACTTGTGGCTTCAGAGATGTGGGCCCATTTACCTTACGGAGATAAGACTTCAAGATACGGATATGTGCCCTTCGCACTGTTTCTTGTATTTCTGTTTTTGTTTTTTTCTTCAATTTTTTTGTATCCAAAATGGATGTTTTACTTTGGTATCTAAGATGGCTGTTTCTACTAATTCTGTTTTTTTTGTACTTAAGATGGCACCAAAAAAGGTGACTTTGTACACTTTTCACCGTAGTCTTGTATCACCGTACTTGAGTACATGTGCCAATAAAATCTAATTCGAATTCTAAATGCAAGAATCAGCTATCCAAACCATTTTATGATGCATTGAGAACCAATATTCAGTCGTCAGAAGAGATTCTGGATCATTTCCAGAGGTAGTAATAAATCTGGATTTTTAAACTGTTATTTAGTAATCATTGTCTAAGAAATACCTCACCTTTCAGGAGGGTCCTGTCTGTACAAGTCTTAGCAATGCATTGGGCTTGGTCCTTGTCATATGTTATTGCAACAGCTGTAACTGCAACCTATAAATTCAAACAAATGTGAATGTAAACTACAATTTACATTACATACATTGAATCAATAAGCACTGTAATAAATAATGGCAGTATACTGGTCATGTACCTGGATTAACTCATCTTCTGGTAATGCAACATTGAAATTCACGTGACAAAGACAGCAAGGTACCATGGATCGTAGCTTAAAATATAGGGTCTGGAAAATTTCAGAAAACGGATATGGTATCATATACAAGTAAAGCCTCTTAGAACCTTAAAGCATCACTCTATTGTTTATTGTGTTGCAACTGCACCCTGTAGAAACAGGATAAACTTAATTTCTTTCATTCACTTGTGGATGGTGAGCACTGGTGGCTAGCAAACATTTATTTTCCGTCCCTACTTGCTCTTAAGAAGGTGATGACAAGCTACCTTCCACGTGCAGTAGGTAGATCCACAATGCGTTAGGGAGGGAATTCCAGATTTCAACCCGGTGATAGAGAAGGAATGCAATAGATTTCCAAGACAGGATAGTGTGTAGCTTGGAGCGGAAATTTAAAATCCCTTCCTTTGCCCTTAAAAGCACGGACAAAGATGTAGATTTTAAGGAAGGTCTTTTCAGAGAACAAGGCAATGGAAGAGATTTTAGAAGAGCATTTCAGAATGTAGACTGCTACCACGACCACCAACAAAAGGGAAGGGGGTTGTACAAGAAGTTGGAATTGAGGGAGAATTGTAGAGAAGCTTCAGAAAGCAAGGGGTACTTACAGGGCTAAATAGTAACAAAATAGCTTTTGTTTCTGGCCTCACCTTTCCAGAAAAATGCCAAAAATGTGTTTCAATCTTAAAGTACTTGCAATTATGTAGTTTTCCTCACACAATTTCCAGGTGCTTACCTTCAGCAGATTTTCACAAAGATCACTAAAAGCTTTATTAAGTCCGTGCGATGTGAGACTAGTAACATTGTTTAATCGGAACACTCTCACTGACGTGAACATCTAAGAAGCAAAAGGAGAGGGAAAAGAACAGGTTAGTAATAGTAACAGGTACATTCAGTTGAGAGTTATGAACAAAAGGCCATAAATATTCATTGCTCAAGGTATGGTTACTGCCATTCTAATGAATGGCATGTTCATAAACACCGAGCCTTCAAACTTTAGTATTTGAAAATACATTCCTAAAATAGGGTGCACTCATTCTGTAAGAATGCTTGAAAGAAAAAATAATATGCAAAAATATTTAACAATTACTGTAGTCTGCCACACTTTCACCAACAATATAAGGAGACTGCATGAAGCAAAACACAAAATATCGAAATTGCATTCGCGCGTCGTAAGGGTTATGAAAATATTGTCATATTACAAGAGTTGCAGCACTGCACAGTTTGCAGATAAATGGTCCAAGTGCCAGATGGTGGGATTAGGCGCTCAGAGGCTTGATTGTCAGCTGGCACAGAAACAAAAGGCCAGTTGGCTACAAACTTTACATGACTATTTGCATCTTCTTCGTGTCAAATGCATATTGTTTGAAGTAAACAATAAGACATTATTTCAATAAATGTCCTCCAATGACAAGAGAACCCTCTTCTAGACTAGTAGCATCTCTGTTTATATGCTGTATTGTACTTTCCAACAGTTCATGACAACTTTGAAATATTTCAATGTCGAGTTGAATAACAATGTATTCACTGCTTTAAAAGCATTTATGTTCCTTATTCACGAATGCAGAGTCAGGCAGAATCTAAGAAGCTACAGAAAGTTGTAGTAGGAGGAGGGATTGAAGAAACCAACACAGTTCGTTTAACTGGGATGACGGCGTTTCAATTACGAAGAGTTAGGACAAGTTTTAAATAGGAAGGGTAAAATTACTATAATTACAGATTAACTTCAAAAGCTAGTCATGGAATAAAATTGTCACAGGTGTGTTGTAAAATAACAAGTTTACTCTTTAAAAAAAATCCATCCACTGCGTGGTGCGAGCTGACCATTTAGCTGGATTGTGCAGGTTATCCGCCGCTCTTACTGCATAAAATCACAAACAGTGTTCCAAGTTAATTTTCTAGCTGTGTCTGCTTTTATTTACCAAACTAATTCTGTCCATTAACAGAGCAGTAGACAGTTGACTGGCCAAACATTGTTCAAACGCAAAACTGTCACCTTTCACACCAAAGCAATGGTCTATATACAAAGCCTTGAGGAACAGTTGGAATTTTGTTTTAAGGATGGATAACAGATTATTCCTTTTATAGTACCTACAACCAGCTGAATTATCAAAATGTCTTACAAAAAAACATGTTGTCCCAAAACTTCACTTTGTTCTTGTTTACAAATAGCAACATTTAAGATATTCCTCCTATTCTGTATGCCTAGATGCAGGCACAAATTTTCTGAGATATCTTAATAGGGTCTGTCTTGTGCTCGATTCAGCTGAGCAGTCAGATTAACTCCCTTTCCTTGATGTGCTCATCAAACAATCTGCCCTCAGGTTCTCTATTACTTTCTAACACAATAGCCTCTCTACTGGTCAACAGGCACATTGGAATTCTAAATGCCATAAAATGAGCCTTACTGACAACCTTAGAAAAACAGCCCAAACCATTTGCTCACTCTGTAAACCCGACAGGGTCTATCAAAGCTACCCAGTGAGATGATAGCCACTCCGGTCAGATTATTTCTTACCACTTGAGGTCCTGAAAAATGCCCAGTCGACCTCAAATAGCCTGGAAGGATAAAGGATGGCTTTTAAAATAAAATCAAATATTTACTATTAATTCATCTAACTTAGGCACCAGAGTCACCGTTTTGAGTGAGCATGTTAAATAACTTGCAGTCTCAATGCAGCTCATTTTCAATGTACAAACGAGGACAGAATCAACAGAATGGAGAACATGGCACAAGGGGGAAAACGCAGACAATAAAACAGAAACTTTGGCCAAGTTAAGAATTTCTTGCAGATACACAGTTTGCAAGTGGATGTGGCCTTCTCGGAGACAAGTAATCTATGTTTTTTTAACTTGACTTGTCAACCTCCAAAACTAATGAAGCTGAAGCTGCGCAGGATTTTGAGATGCAATCTCTCAAAATTAAATTATGATGGCCTGTGTGAAACTTACTAATAGCCATCACACCTAGACAGCAGTGGTCTGTAAAACAGGCCTGTCACTGCCAACCGTGCCAGAACGAAGTCATTGGCACCCATATTATGAGCAAAACAAGAAGGAACACATTCTAATTTCACCCACTCCTCGTTATTTCAAATGCTTTATAGATTTACCTGTAAATCAGATGTCCAATTGTTGATCCCAGGCATAGTTTCTGTATTGCAACTGTAAAAGCCTGTCAATATGAAATAAACAAAACATAAAACTCAAGTCAAGAATACTAAGTACAAATCTAATTAAAAAGGCTCAGCTGAGCAAAGACAGGTAACTTTATGTGGAACATTGAGCGAACCTTCATTTTCTGTCCATATTTGTATTAAAAAAAGTCTGTTGTACAAGACTTGAGTAATGCTTGTAAAGGATTAATTTGTCCAAGGATAGATCTCAGACCCATGTTATGCTCCTCTTGCTCAGGGACACGGCTGATTTCCCTGACTCATTCACGTGCGGGAAGTGTGTACAGCTGCAGCTCCTGCTAAACATCACGATGGCTCTGGAGCAGCGGATGGACTCACTTTGGAGAATACGTGATGCTGAGGGGTTGTGGATAGCATGTTTAGTGAATTGGTCACAGTGCAGATTAGGATTGCTGAGGGAGAAAGGGAATGGGTTACCAAAAGGCACAGAAAGAGTAGGAAGGCAGTGCAGGTGTCCCCTGCAGTCATCTCCCTCCAGAACAGGTATAACCGTTCTGGATACTGTTGGGGGAGATGGCTCACCAGTAGCCAGGTTCATGGCACCGTGGCTGATTCTGCTGTACAGAAGGGCGGGAAAAAGACGGGGTATTGAGTACAAGAGTTGGCAGGTCATGTTGCAGTTGTATAAGACTTTGGTTCGGCCACATTTAGAGAACAGTGTACAGTTCTAGTCACCACATTACCAAATGGATGTGGGTACTTTGGAGAGAGTGCAGAAAAGGTTCACCAGGATGTTGCCTGGTATGGAGGGTACTAGCTATGAAGAAAGATTGAATAGATTAGGGTTATTTTCATTAGAAAGACAGAGATTGAGGGGGGACCTGATTGAGGTCTACAAAATCATGAGGGGCATAGACAAGGTGGATAGCAAAAAGCCTCCTCTCCTCCCTCCCCCCCGCCCCCCCAGAGTGGGGGACTCAATTACTAGGGGTCATGAGTTCAAAGTGAGAGGAGGAAAGTTTATGGGAGATATGTGTGGAAAGTTCTTTTTGCAGAGGGTGGTGGGTGCCTGGAACACGTTACCAGCGGAGGTAGTAGACGCAGACACGATAGTGTCTTTTAAGATGTATCTGGACAGGTACACGGATAGGCAGGGAACGAAGGAATTCAGACCCTTAGAAAATAGATGACAGGCTTAGACAGGATCTCAAATCGGCACAGGGTTGGAGGGCCGAAGGGCCTGTTCCTCTTTCTTTGTTCTTTGTTTTTGTCTTATAACCATCAGGGCATTCAGAAGAATGAAAAGTGAACACTGACTGGTTAACAAATGGATTCTGATTGATAGAGGCACTGCACAGCAACAATATAGCATGGCGACCCAGATACATTGTGGGGATCAGTAATATATTGAACCTATTAGCCAATCATCTTGTGCAGCTGAGTACATTTTAACAACACTGTGAATGCCTGAATGAAATGGTGCTGCTTTGGAACCCCTACAGGCCCAGTTCTCACAAACAATTTTCATCGGTTTCTCAGGGAACCCAATCTTCAATGGAATTAATGTAAGAACATAAGAACTAGGAGCAGGAGTAGGCCATCTGACCCCCCAAGCTTGCCCTGTCATTTAATAAGATCATGGCTGATCTTTCTGAGACACAGCTCCACTTACCTGCCCACTCACCATACCCCTTAATTCCTTTGCTGTTCAAAAATTTATCTAGCCTTGCCTTGAACACATTAAGCGAGGTAGCTTCAACCGCTTCACTGGGCAGGAAATTCCACAGATTCACAACCTTTTGGGAGAAGAAGTTCCTCTTGACCTCAGTCCTACATCTGTTTCCCTTTACTTTGAGGCAATGCCCTCTAGTCCTCGTTTCATCTGCTAGAGGAAACAACCTCCCTGCCTCTACTTTATCTATTCCCTTCATAATCTTGTGTTTCTGTAAGATCTCCCCTCATTCTTCTGAAATCCAATGCGTATAATCCCAGTCTACTCGGTCTCTCCTCGTAATCCAACACTCTCAACTCTGGAATCAACCGAGTGAATCTCCTCTGCGCCCCTTCCAGAGCTAGTATATCTCTTCTGAAGTAAGGAGACCAAAACTGCACACAATACTCCAGGTGTGGCCTCACCAGGACCCTATACAGCTGCAGCATAGCCTCCCTGTTTTTAAACTCCATCCCTCGAGCAATGGCAGAGAAAATTCCAATAGCCTTTTTAATTACCTGCTGCACCTGCAATCCTACTTTTAGCAATTCATGCACAAGGACGCCCAAGTCCCTCTGCACAGCAGCGTGCTAAAGTTTTTTACCATTTAAAACATAGCCCATTTTCCTGTTATTCCTATCAAAATGGATGACCTCACACTTATCAACACCTAAACTCCTACCCATTGCTCTTTTCTGGTGAGTGGATAGTACAGTTGCTATATTTGAATCAGCAGCAGCATGCAAGAATTTTCTTGGATATTTTAATGCGCTCTATCTTGTGTTCAAATTCAGTTATGAAATGGAGTAGTCAAATGGGTTCCCTTGCCTTGCTTTGCGAGTTGATTAATTTACTTCAATTCTCTATAACTGACTACTACAGTGCCCCATCTTTATTAGTCAATATATATTATCCCTACAGTGGAAGTGCTGCAAGATTTGGCCTTATTGGCAACATCAGAAAGAGGTCCCAAACCACTGGCTCCCCCTGTAAACCTGATGCTCAAAGAGGAGATATTAAAAAGACTGTGTGATAGCAGCTATCCTAGTTTGAATATTTCTTGCTATATGTTGCAAAAACTCACAAACAACCCTAAGGCTGCCATGAGGTCCTGAAAAATGCCCAGGCTACTTCAGCCATTCTGCTTATCACACAAATGAGTGAAGTAGTGAATGTCAGTGCTAGTTTGATGCTAGTGTTAGAACTATGGCCAATTTTTACATGGACTAGAAATGTTACAACTGTCAAGGTTGAGCTTGTTGTAGTCAAAAGTCAAAGTCAGAGATGTGTAGTCATACAGAATAGAAACAGACCTTCAGTCCAACTGGTCCAGGCCGACAATACTCCCAAACTAAACTAGAGGAAGCTATTTATCTTATATACAGGGTGTTGTTCTTTGCAGTCATAAAGAACATAAACACTGTTCGTACTTAAAAAAAAAACACATGTCAGCCACTGTCCTTCAATCCTCAGGGCAATGCTATGGCCAATCAGTGCCAACCTTCTTGGCTTAAATTGGAAGAAAGCTTCAGAGTAACTGTTAGACATCATATAACTGGTGTGTGCTCCACAGCACAGTATGCGCCAACCACAGTGCACTTGTCAATCAGTTATTCTCCTACATTTGTTGTATTGTATAAATTTGTTTTGCCTTTACACTAGGAACCTTGCTAGTTGTCCTGACGAGTGCAAGATGAAAAATTTTGAAAAAATGTCTTTTCTCAGCAATTGCAAAAGACTATTAGGAAATGAAATGGCAGAGAAATAGAAAATGATAAAGAAAAGCTTTTGTTATAAAAAGCAATGTTAACTAATTTGTTCGGCTAATACTTTTCTATTTGCTTACCGGCCGGTGTGGGAGTATCTGTCAACAATGAGTGAATGTCTTCAACAGCATCAGCATCATCAATCTGAAATAGAGAGCAATTGTATTATAACCCTGAGATAACAAGGTGTAGAGCTGGATGAACACAGCAGGCTAAGCGGCATTAGAAGAGCAGGAAAGGCTGATGTTTCGGGCCTAGATCGCACTTCTGTATTATAACCCTGACCTGATTCAGTGGTCTAACAGTGCAGTGTTGTTTAAAACTTCATCTAGGTCTGTGGAATGTCAATACCAATTCTCACAGCCCTTTCAACTGTCTCTAAAATTATGGTTTTGTTTGTTCCAGATCTATGTTGGGTGAACAGAACTTCCTCTAATTAAATACTAGGGCAACCTATGCCATTGTTTTTGATCCTGCTATAAACTTCACTCCTGAGTATTGGAAAATGTTTGATGCTGAATCAGCTGGTTCACAATGTTAGATGAACTTTTGACCTCATGTCTGCAGAAGAATATTTATTCCCTGCTCTGTAATATTGTGCTACTCCACTTTGCTTGAGTTCACCAACTACTGAATCCTCTTTAGTAAACTTTAAACTTAAATGATACAATATAATCCTGGCTAGCACCTAACAGTCTACCCTACATTGCCTGAGCATATCTAAATCCCTACTGTGCCTTAACTTGTATCACACTCTGTACGCTTATCACCCTCTGCTCATTGACCTACACCGAATCCTACTTAAGCTATACCTTGAGGTTAAAATTCATATACTTATTTTCAAATCCCTTCACGGCCTCACCCCTCCTTTTTAATCCCTTCCAACTACCCCCTCAACCCTCTTTGCTTTAATTTTAAACCAGGCAGGTTATTTCTGATTTCTCAGGCTTGCGTCTTGACCAATAAACAAAGTATGGCATTGACTGTCAGTTGTTAGCTGGCTCATTCACCACGGCAATGCCTACACCAGACTCCATTTGCCAACAAATCCGCACTCTTCTCCTGTACATTACACATGATATCCCCTTAATTTTGATATGTGTCACAATTTGCACTGATCAGGACATAACAAAAAGCTTCAACAAAACGAGTCTTTTTTCAGCAACTCTCAAATTCTATACTACGAAATGACAAGACTGTACGTTGTTATTACTTTATTAAAACAGGGCCAAATAACAAATGAAATTAATTAAGTACAGATAGACCCAACTAGTCAAATGCACGCTGTATTACTAACAGCTGTGGGTTTGGACAAATGTCACAATCTTCTACAACCTTGAGTACAGAAAATGTCTGTAGCTCTAGTAATTTCAGCTCAGAGTTTTTGAACTGGAGTTTGAGGCAATGGGAGTTGCCAGGGAGGAAGTGAGCTACCTGGACACATTTCAAACGGTAGTCACAGCTTCTATTAAGTAGGATTTTAGAATTGGTCAACGTTCAGGGAGAGCTAGTTGACTCTGAGTAAGGCATATGCGGGAATCCGAGCTGTCATGGAGAAGCCTCAGTTCTTGGATTGTGACCAATTGATATAAAGTACCTGCTACTTTTGTGAATGAGAGCAAGAACTTCAGGGTGAATGGCTTGCTACATCAAGATAACAAGTGAGGGGAATTAAAACAAATGTGACAGTGGTAGGGAAAACAGAGTCAGTGGGTTAGATTTTGTTCTCTGTAATATTGACTAGCCGTTCCAAATGGAAGAGATAAAACAAGCAATTATAAGCTAATTAGTCTGACATTGTTCGTCTGGAAGATGCTACATTGGGGCGGGTCCTTGTTACCAATACACATTTTATGACACTGAGGTGTTTTGAGGCTGTTGCTTTTAAAGGTAAAATGGAGGAATGAATGACTGCCTTCTGTCAGGGATTAAAAAAAATCTCCCTGTGGCTGGATACAAGTTGGAATGGGTGGAGAAGAATCCAGTTATTCAGGTTCATGTATAATCAGAATGTGATTCCTGGGTAAGAGAGTTTGACAAGTCCAAATTAAAACACAGACCTCAAAGGAAATAACATCTGGACTGTTACCCAAGTTAGTCACCACTTGACATAGGGTCAATCAGAAAAGAGAGTAAGCAAGGGAAGGGAGAGTGATGATTCACAGGACACTGGTGTCAAGTGCTTCAGTAAGAGTGAGGTATTCTGTTGGAATGAGTCTACTTAAACCAGACTGGGATCAGTGCCCGAACAAAATCACGTAACTAGGGCCGTAGAAAGGGTTTTAAATTTGGAGCATGGGGAGGTCACGTGAAAATTAAAGCCAGAAAAAAAGCTCTTTGTTCATTCCTCCATTTTACCTTTAAAAGCAACAGCCTCAAAACACCTCAGTGTTATAAAATGTGTATTGGTAACAAGGACCCCCCCACCAATGTAGCATCTTCCTGACGCACACTGTCAGACTAATTAGCTTGTTTTATCTCTTCCCTTGTATTGAATAGTGGCGTTATAGTTGCTAACTTACAATTCATTGTGGCCATCCTGGAATGGAATATTGTAACTAGTGTATTAATTAAATTTGCAGTTATTCCAGTTAAATGCTTTGGCTTAGGGCATCTGCTCTGGGGATCTGTCAGATTTTACTCCTTCAGGTTTCTCCAGTGCTCTTGACCAGTAAATAGTAATTACTTTAAATTATCTCACTCATATTTTTTCAGGAAAATAGTTTGCGTCTTCAACCTGAAGTTGGGAAAGAATACTTGTACAATGTCTCTGCCATTTCTTCATTTCCCAAAATAATTTCTTCTTCACCAAGATAATAAAACTGCATTGCAATTTGGGACAAAAAGGGGCACATAGTTGACTGGTAGCATTGCATCAGTAAATAAAGTCCATGTTAGGAACATTAAAATAAAAGAGACTTTATCTAAATGCACAGAGAATTCAGGATAAGACTGCTGAATTAGCAGGACAAATAGATCAAAAGTGGTTTAGATCTAATCACCTCAGCAGAAAAAAAATTACAGGATGACCAAAATTGGAAAATGAACTCTTAGGCACACAATATTTCAAAAAGGTCAAATAGAAAAGGACGGGTCGTCATCCCGGTAATAATGGATGACATAAGGGCATCAGTGAAAAATGATCAGGAAGTAGAATCAGCCTGGGTGGAAATTAGGAGTAAAACGGGTCTGAAAACAATGGTGGGTGTAGCTCATTGGGTTCCCATATTTATATTGTTGGATAGAACATCAAACTAGAAATTATTAGTACTTGCAACAAAGGTGATGCAATTATTGTGGGGTACTTCAATCTTCATTTGACTGGACCAATCAAATTGGCAAAGGTGGTCTGAAAGATTACTTCGTGGAGTGCTTCCAGGACAATTTCCTGGAACAATATATGTTGTAGATCCAGTTGGGAATAAAGCTACTTCAGATCTAATATAATGCAGTTAGACAGGGCTAATTCATAGTCTCATAATAAAGTCTGCTGGGGAATAGTGATTATAATACAACCGAAGTTTGGAAATGACATATTCCAACCACAGATAAGAGCCTTAGACTTAGGTATGACGTAATTGGCTGAGTTGCCTCAAATTGACTGACCATTTATCCAAAAAAGTAGGGTGGTAAATAAAGTGTGGGTAAAATTAAAATTAAAAAAAAAATCAGTGGTCAACAAAATATATTCCATTTCAAACAAAAACCCAACAAAAAGTATGCATCTGAACTACAAGAAAGGTAAAGATAATGTAAGTTTTAAAAATAGAGGTTTACAATCTTGCAAACGACAGTATTCAGTCTGAGGAATGCAAGAGTTCTACAAGCTATCAAAAAGTCACGAAAAGCTTGATAAAGAGAAAACTTAGCACGCAAAAGCAAGCTAATCAGTAACATATAAAGCAATTGAAAGATGTTCCAAATACTTCAAAAAGGACAATGGCAAAACTATTCGTTGTAAGAGAATATCAAGGAAAGAAGAAATTATCTTGGGGAAAGAAGAAATGGCAGAGACATTGCACAAATATTCTGTGCCTAGCTTCAGATCAAAGGCACAAACTATTTTCCTGAAAAAGAGTGACAGAGATAATTAAAGTAATTATTATTTACTGGTCAAGAGCAATGGAGAAACCTGAAGTAGTAAAATCTGACAGATCCCCACAGCAGATGCCCTAAGCCAAAGACTGTAAGTGGAATAACTGCAAATTTAATTAATACACCAGTTACAATATTCCATTCCAGGATGTCCTCAATGAATTGTAAGTTAGCAACTATAACGCCACTATTCAATACAAGGGAAGAGATAAAACAAGCTAATTAGTCTGACAGTGTGTGTCAGGAAGATGCTACATTGGGGGGGGGGGGGGGGGGGTCCTTGTTATCAATACATATTTTATAAAACTGAGGTGTTTTGAGGCTGTTGCTTTTAAAGGTAAAACGGAGGAATGAACAGAAAGCCTACTCAGAATTTTGCCCAACAATAAACGTGGATGCAATAAGAGGAGTCTGAGGACTCTGACTATACTCATTGGAGTTTAGATGGATGGGAGGTGGGATCTAATTGAAACTTACAGAATACTGAATGGCCTGGAGGAAGTGGACGTTGGGAAGATGCTTTCCTCGGTAGGAGAGTCTAGGACCCGAGGGCACAGCCTTAGAGTAAAAGATGATCTTTTAGATTGGAGATAAGGAGAAAGAACTTCAGCCAGAGAGTGGTGAATCTATGGAATTCATTGTCACAGAAGGGTGTGGAGGCCAGGTCATTGAGTACATTTAAGACTAAGATAGAGAGTTTGTTGATTATGAAGGGTTACCGACAGAAAGCAAGAGAATGGGGTTGAGGAACTTATCAGCCATGACTGAATGGCAGAGCAGACTCGGTGGGCTGAATGGCCTAATTTCTGCTCCTCTGTCTTGTGGTCTTATGGGTGAAAGGCAGGAGACTTACTAAGACAATGCAAAATGTTCACACCTGTGGGAACGGCAAGTGCATCTGTACTGGCTTTGTGCAAACTGTCATCGTCTCCAAGTTTCATACAAAGATGCCAGGAATGTCAGGTTTTGTATAGGATTATTCTCGAAATGTACATTTAATACAAAGAAATAAATGGCGCTTGGTCTCTCTAAAGTAGCTAATCAGACTGTGTGGATACATGCCCCATGGTGATTCACACTGTCATGAGAGGGAAGAGTTCATGGAAAGACATTGTAGTTTCAAATTGCACGGTTTTTCCAAATATGACTGAACCGGGCAGAATAGAGTCAGGCTGCAAGAATCAGAGGGACAGCAGAGAGAAGAAAACAGCAGCAGCAAGTCCTGGATCTGAGGCAGAGAAGATGCTAATCTTTAGGCTTGTCAGTCAGAACAAAGTGGAAGTCACATTCATAATTAAGGGATCACATTCAGGACATCTTGAAAAAGGCCGGGAGATATGATGAACTTGAGCCAAAGGAAAGAAATCTCCAGTATAATCTTCAGAGTTCTGGAATTAGAAATTACTCAGCTCGGAAAGGTAGAAGAATCTACTTAACAGACACCACAACGTGTAAGTTTGGCAGAAGGTTTTCCATTGTTTTGGAAGTTAACTGGGGAAAGTTATTGTAGTGTTAAATACAGCTGGGTTATGATCAATTGGTTACCTACATGTTGTTTTTAATCTGCTCGTTACAGTAAAAATCTCAAAATCTTATTGACCCCCCAGTTAGTCACTAGATGTTCACACGTTCTCGTCAAAGTTATTGATCTCTATAAGGATCATGAATTTGATAAGGGATCACACAAAGGTTAATATTAGGTTAAGGGCTCATGAAGTTGGAGATAATGTAGCATTGGATAGGAGGCACAGGAGGGAAAAATGAGGCACTTTCAAGGTGAAGCAAGCAATAATGAGCAAGGTTTCACAAAAATGGGCCAATAGCTAATTACAATGTATGTTAATGACAAAGAGACCAAAAATAATCTCTCTATTTGCTGGTGTTACAAAGCTAGGTGGGAATACAAGCTGAGATAGACACAAAGTGATTCCAAGTAGATACAGATAGTTTAGGAGAATGGGAAACAAATTGAGATTATCTGTGTGGAGAAATGTGAGATTATTCACTTTAGTGGCAAGAATGGAAATGTTAAGAGGCCATCCTTTATCTTTAATAATACTTTTTGCATTTACAGGTTGGAAACTCCTCAGTTAATTTTTAATAAGAATAGAAGCTATGCATCAGCAATTTGTGATTACATTCACCAATGACTCGTTTATATCACTGTACCTTGCACATCCTAATGCCACTGAAATAGACAACCTGCTTGTAAAAGTACACCATGAACAACATCCTTGATAGAGTATGAGTAAGGAAAATTTCCAATGCCCTTAGCAAAACAACTGGGTGAGACAGACCTTTAGTCATAATTGCTTGGAAAATGGCACTACGGCTATGAAAGGAATGTTCTCAGATATAATTTAAATATCTAAGTCAAGTAACTAGAATACACTAAGCATGACCATATTCGAATGACTTGTCAGTGGCAGGAAACAGTTATATGACTAGTCAAAAATACACAAAGGGCTTGAAGCAAATGGATTCTTTGCAGAATGAGACAAGCAACTGAGATGTTAAAGGAGAAAGACAAATGGGTTGTCTCTCTCACACTCTGGGCAATTTTCAAGTTTCAATCCCTGTCAGCTGATCATGGCCAAATAGGTACCAGAGACAAAAATTTTAAGAAGAATGCAATGGACAGCCACAGTATCCAGATCAGATAAAATGTATGGCAATATTTTTAAATTGCTTCACATGGCAGGCAACAGGTTTAACATGAAACCAGCCAAGTCACTAACCTGTATGCCCCTCTACGTTTAATGGAGTTTAAAATTGCTTAATTTTTCTTCCTTATCTGTAATCTGTGTTTGTGGTAAAGATAAAAGTATTTTTTAAAAGAAAAAAAGTACTTGGATGTCGTCATCTGCATTAAAAGTATTGTTTTTTTTAAAAAGACTGAAGGAAGCCTGTGGGTTCCTTTTGCCCCCTGTGTAAACAGTCATCGATTTGACAACTGCAACCTTAAAGAAAACGAGTGTAGCCATGGGACAGTGGCTCATGTGACATAATGCAAATTTGGGGGCTCTGCATCCATGTGATCAACACAGCAGAAAAATCAGATGATCCCAATTATCAATTTAAAATTTTTATCTAGGTTTTCTTGGAGTATGCAATGCTTGAGGACTTGAAGAGTCTATATTTGAAGTCAGTAATTTTCCAGAAGAGAAGGAAATAACTTGATACAGTTTTTAAAAATTTATCCATTGAAGAATTAAGGAATATAGTCAGGCATTTAGAAATGCATAGCTATCCAAAAGCTAGGAAACCAAAAGAAAAAATTGTAAAACATGAGGTCATCTAATTTGCAATTGAACCTGATGAAAAGGAGGCTGGTATGAAATCTGAAATGGTAAGCTGCATCATCAAAAGAAAATCACTGGAACTGCAGAGACCCGAGTGAGAATTCCAAGCAAAAGAATAAAGATAAAAGAGAAATGTAAAAGGGTAGAGGGAGACAGAAAAAGAGAACTCACTGCAAAACCAAATGACAGACTGGAACAAGAGGAGAAAGAATGAGCTATCCAGAGGAAAAACGAGACATGGATTTACAACGGCTTGAACTGATCAGGAATGGTCAATTATACTTAGTAAGGACAGTTTTTCCAGTTAGGAAAACAATGCCATCTGAGGATTAAATGTCGAATTTAAAGTTATCTCAAGAAAAATCAAAGTTCAAAGTTCAATGAGGGGAACCTGGGGCATTTTGGTTCAATTGCAAAGCAAACAAAGGGGAACGCTAGGAAATTGGACCTTCCCATGACAAAGCAGATTAACAGGAAAAGGCCATTAGGTTAATTACTTATTATCCATAACAAGTTCAACAAACTATGAGATGACTATAAAGGCTATCATGAATTCATACAAGTTAATCAGAGGCATACTGCCAAAATTTTGAATTACCCGAAAGCTGCCTTTAATGCTTACAGTGGGTGTGAATGAGTTAAACGAATTCCTTTTGAGCAGTAGAAATGGGCACTCGAGATGTTTCCCAGCAATGGGAACCTCAGAGATGTGAATGTCCTTGAGGAGGTCAAACACTTCCAATTTTGCCTTAAAGTCTCATGTGAAGAACAAAGAGTCTCCAAAGTCAGACAGGTAGTCCACCATAGTAGACATTTATGAATCAACTCTCAGACGTATAACGCCAAAGAAAATTGGGATTTGGTTATTTTCACAGGGTCTGGACCAAAAGGAGACAGTTGATGAAATTAAGACTGACTTAAGAGAAAGAGGTGTAACAAAGGGAGGTCACATCAATCCCCAACTTTTCAAAGGTACCAAAATTGTTAAATGAATAGGGGAATGCCCACTGTGTTTTCATCATAGCAAATGTAGATACATGAGGGAGAGCTGTTGGCATGTCAAAGGACCCACAAGACAGCTTGGAGGTCAAGACAGTGTTTCTGGTTATGGATGTCGTAAGCCTGTATTTCAACATAGTCAAGGGTCAGAGTACCTAAACAGGATTTTGATCAAAAGGAGAATAAATGACTCCTAATTTTCTAAAAAGAAAACTGGAAAGGGGATCAGCAATCTTAAGAGTCACTAGTTGTTTGCAACCAATGCTGAAAGCAGAATGAATACTAGTTAAAAGACTCACCAAACAATGCGTATACGTTTTTAATCAATAAAGATTTAACTGCAGAACAATGCAATGATGGGGCTGGTAATAATGGGGAGCGTGATTTCAAATTTGCCTATACAATGATGGACTGTTTATTAATTACGTGGCTGGTAGTGTGGTGCCATTCTCAATGGATCCAAAGCAGTTCTCAGGCTGTGGGAAACTAAGCAAACTTCTGCATAGGTCCAGAGGGTTGAATGGGCTCAAGAACATCCACAGAAGGCAACGGAGCCTGTGAAATTTAAGGAAGACAAGATGGACCCAGCAGATGCTAAGGAGGCTAGGATAGAACTTCTACAAAGACAAGCCCAGGGGAACGCAAACATACTGAGATAAAAACAACTGGAAATGCAACTGAAGTGTAGCAGGCAAAAAACAAATTGTCCAGAACTTCAATATAGACTAAGCAAGTTCCTAAACAAGTGAGCAGAAAGAGAGCGCGAGATGCCTGGCTTATCTGAAGTGCCGTGATAGAGGACAGCAGACTGCCATAGGCTTTCTCCCAGTCAGACCTCTCTCAATGTAAAGTGCTAAGGAAAGAAGTGTCCCATGACAAACAGTGCTTGTCAACACTAAGGGAAACACATGCAGTGTGGAACTAGCCACTGAAGGATCAGATCATTAGGTTTAAAATTTAAATCCAACCAAAACTAGTCAGTCATTCAGTTTCAAAGCACACTGAATATAAGCTGCAGGAGGAGAACGTATTTGGCTTTGTTACCAAGTTACAATCCATTGGCCCGCAAATTAATATTTAGCAATGTGCTGAAATCTGAACTTTAAACCTCGGGCTTTAGACACAGTCATTAAAGGGCTAAAGTTTTTAGAAGCAATACAACCATGCAGCAACAAAACTCTGCATAGTAAGTGTAGTGTTAGGGACTGAAGGAAAAGCTCTGTCCATAGTAGCCTGAGAAATTCAAGCTCCTTGAAAAGCTTGAGTATTAAACATGAATTTCCATGCAGCCCAAAACTGAGAAAGAAAATTGCATGAGTGCCAACACCAGATATCAAAGACCAAACTCCCAGACGATATGCAACAGGGATTTAGAAGGAAAAATAAATCAGAGGGAGCTGGTTTTCAAAATAGCATCTTCCTAACTCGGACCCCAATATCAAAAGAGGCTCAGTCAAAACCATGTCATTTGAGTGATGACAAACTTGAACTTAGAGCAGGGCTACAGCAGTATGAGATTGGCAAGTGATTGTTTGAACATGAATGTATGATTTTTTTTCAAACAAAGTTGTGTGATGTGAAGATGTTAAAATGGTTATGTTGACTGACTTGAAAACCCCATGGGAAATTCTTCAAACTACAGGCCACATTCCAGTCATTCGGGATTGAAAAGGTGGCTGCACATTTGCATTAATGTTAACTTCACATTTCAAGATGATTGAAATGCAGGCACCTTATATGAAAGGCTGGACAGAGAACAATGGCTCTGATGGATTATGAATGAGGACTAATTTCATGCCATTAGTGAAGCATCTGGGCAATCAGTTGAATATTTAACAGTGTGGAGACAAATCATTAGGCATATCACTAGGGCAGTGGGTTTTTGGCTACAAAAGGAACATCGTAGCTCTTCTGGCGCAATGGTAGAATCCCCACCTCTGAAACAGGCAACCTTGGTTCAAGTCTCATCCGCTCTAGAAGTGTGTATTAACATCCCTGAACAGGGCGGTGATGAGGAAAATATCCACAAAAGCAAGATGTTTACTGGTCAGTTAGAACGATTTGGTCATGTCAAGCCAACCAATTGCTTGTGCAACTGTTTCTTCTGCAGAATGGGACAAGAAACTGGCGTATTGAAGAAGCAAGCCCTCGAACAGATTCCCTTTCTCTCAAGCAAACTTATTAGTTTTGAACCCCGTCCAATGATTTTTTTTAATCAGTCAGATGCTATATTGATTGAAGTATTTCAAAAATCTATCTAGTGCTTACTGTCTTCAGAAGAAAGATAAATCATTTAAAAAAAAACCAGCTCAGTGTTGAAAGCAGCAGGGCTACCACGTTCAGTGTGAAGTCAGCCAAGCCACCTACCTTCGAGTACCACACAATCTTAATTCTACTGGGCTCTGAATTGCTTAATTTATCCTCCAACTATTGGCAATCTATTTGTTCATGCTTGCGTGTGCGCGCACACGTGCCAGAGAGGAAGAGAAGATCAGATCTACTCAAAACTACATTAAATACAATAAAATGATCCTCTTTTCTTAAAAAAATGCACAAGGAAAACAATCGAACTGTGTATTGTATGATCACAGCCCATAAACACTCACTGAATTAGCAAGTATCTCCTTTTTGTTAAAACAATACCCACTGCAGTCAACTGAGGAGTTGCATAAAAGGGGATCCCTCCTCAACTGATTGTAACAAAAAGCAGAATACTTTTAAGACATGAAACTTTCAAATGTTGCTGCTTAGGCAGATACTGTTATATTCACAAAAAAGGTTAGCAGGCAATTAGGAAGCCAAATGACACTGGAATCGAAAAGGGATTGGAATGCAAGAACTGAAATAAAGCCTACCACAATTGTATGGGCTGCTGGTGAGATGGCACCTAGAAAAGTGTGAACACTTTTAGTCTCCATAGTTCTGGGAGAATACAACAAGTTGCAGGGAAGGTCACCAGGTTGAATCCTGGAGTAACAGGGGTGCCCGGAGACTGGGGGCTCAGTAAAATGAGCCTGTACTCTCTGGAATTTAGATGAATGAGAGATGATTTCAAATGAAACATCCAAAGCTATGAAGGGACAGTCAGGGAGGCTCAGTCTAGGATAAGGAGGCAACCATTTAGCAATGAGAGGAAGAGAAGTGTCTTCATTCACAAGACTGAAAATCTGTTGAATTATCCTGCCCATATGGTAGAGGCAGTCTGCTCCGTTGGAATATTTCAGGATGAGATAAACACTCTTTTAGTCTCTCAGGTAATCAAGGGATATGGAGGACACGCAGCATTGTAACACTAATGTGGAATATTGGCCATGATATTACTGAGTTGTAGAACAGGATCGAGGGGGTCCATAAAAATCGATGGCTATATTCTTCTACTTCTGATTAACGGAATATAGTGCTTTAATATTAAGGGCCAGGGTTATTAAAGTCTCATCTTGGGGAAATACATGGTGTGGTGTTTTTAGAGTATTGATTTCATCAGTGGAATAGTTCAAATTTAAAAATCTACAGATGATTATCATCATACTCTGAAGGAAAGCCATTATTTCTAGCTAATAAAGTTTTCCTTACCTCTAATACAAAGGCATCCTTTTTTCCATGTGAAAGATCCAGTTCTGAAACATCATCTGAACTTTCTGACTGGGACCTAAAGAGCCTGGAACGCTGCCTTGATTCTGGGATTGGGGATCCAAACAGCTCCTCTAGGATCTCCTATTGTCAAAAGTGTATCGGACAGGAAATAAAGGTTGCTATGAAAATATTTCACTAATAATTTCCTCCTCTGCTCCACCGAAAGCTCTTACGTACTCCAGCGGTACAATTCCAAGGGCTTTAATCGCCCTCCAGTACCTCATGCTAAGCTAGGCTATGAATGCATTAAATGGTATTGGAACAATGAAGAGGTCGCAACCTCTTGACCTGATCCTGCCTTCAAATAACATCCATATCCATGAACTTCCACCAGGATCACAGGAAATTAATCAGGAATGGGAACCTTAGCTACTTTGCCCTCCCTAAGCAACAGGTTTTGAGACAAACTTCACCTCCCAGCCACAGTCAGAGCTTAGAATACCTTACATGAACCTCAGGTCTTGTTGATTTGTATGGTTTTCCCAATCACTTAACTAAACAGGTTATCGGAGTCATATTTCCTACAACTCTTGAACATATTTAAAATAGTTAAATTTTGGCTGGCCGTGTCATTTTGCTGCAGGGATCACATTAATTTAGCTTACTTCAAAATCTTTACAGTGTTCCACAAGCTTTACATGATGCCTTGCAGAAATATTTTTCGCAGATATTTGGCAGTGGCAATTTCATTGATATAGTTGCTGATTTTTGGAAGGTGCCAATGGATTGACCATTTCGCAACCGAAAGCATTTTGCAATGGATTTTGGAAACCTGCAGTTCTTAGCATGTTCGGCAAGAAAGTGGCAGTACATGGGCCTAATCCTCTGGGGATTTTGCATGTCTCCGTGTAATCGGCACATTACGTGCTGAAATTCATGACTAGTATCACGATGAATCTGAAAGGAAGGGGACAATTTTACATTTTGAAAGTCAGAGAATGATGAAAGCCTGCTAGCTATAGGGAGCACTTAACTCACCAAGCATAAAATTAGGGAAGTAATGTCGGTCACAGCTTTAAGCAAACAAAAGCCAAAAGAACTGCAGATGCTGGAAATGACAAACAAAAACAGAAATTGCTGGAAAAACTCAGCAAGTCTGGCAGCATCTGTGGAGAGAAAGCAGCATGAACATCTTGGGTCCGGTGACCTTTCTTCAGAACTCTTCTTTCTTTCCACAGAGCTGCCAGGCCTGCTGAGGTTTTCCAGCAATTTCTCCTTATTTCAGACACAACCCTGGTGGGTTTCATTACATTAAAACTAGTGTGAAACCAAACTGATTTAAGAAACAGGTGCTTTCAGGTGTTTCCATTAAATTATTGGACGCAAATATAGTTATCCCGCAGACTGTTGGCGTAATATGAAAACTGCACCGAACCAATGTAAAATCTACAGAATGACTGATCAATGCTTTAGTTGTCTAACCTTCAAAAAATGTTGCCACTTGGAATAAGTGTTGAGGGAAAAAAAAGGCAAAACTTACGAGCTTGATAAACAATTTTTCAGATACACTCAGCAACCTCCCTTCCCTGGTGTTAAATGCCCTCGGAGACAGGTTCTAACATTGGGGTCAGCAAGGAAACACTTGATTCCCTTACTGTATATCAATAGTGGAATTCTACAAGTGATGTCAGTTTGGTATCCATCACGTTCAGTCCAGTGTACATGATGTTAATCTTTTGCAAATTTAAAGATGATTTGTAGGCTGCAATCAGAAATCTTGTCACATTGCAGAGATGCATCTCCATGCAGTGACATTTCTGGCTGTGTGCAATCCATATAAAGTAGAAACTTGAATACAAAAATGTTGCTTTTTACAAGTAAAACTAGTCATCTTTCCATTCCACCATTTATTACTCCAACTATTCTACTGGATAATATATAAATTTGCAGCCATTATTTCTATACCTTTTATGAGGCATTACAAAATATAAATGTATCCAAAATTAAAACCGCTAAAACAATTCACTCATGAGTTGCTGGAGACACTAGCTAGGCATTTATTGTCCATATCAAATCCCAATTACGAGTGACCCACTTTGCTGAGAGTCTGAAGTCACCTGTAGGCGAACCAAGCAAGGAAGGCAGATTTTCTTCCTCAAAGGTCTTTAGATGAACCAGATGAGAGCTTACATCAAATGATGGTAGTAATACGCTCACCATTAGACTAGCACTTTTAGTTCCAGATTTTTGTTGAATTCAAATTTCACGTCTGCCATAGTGGGATTCAAACCTATAACACTAGTCCAGGGGTCTGGATTACTAGTCTAGTGACTGTGACTGCCTCCCCATAAGAATATCCACCATCACATTTGATTAATACTTCAGCAAGTGTAGTCTTCTTTATTCTTCTTGAGAACACTTACTCTTATAATTAGAAACATAATATTTTGTAACAAGCTTACATGTGGCTTGGCAGTCACAAGGAACACGAGTAGATCAAATCAACTTCTTGTGTTTGTTTTATTATTCAGTTAGATTACGGCTGATCTACACTTTACTTTCATTTATTCATCTTTGCCGAGTATCACTGGATACTCACAAAAACTAACAAAAATCTATCAACCTCCATTTTCAACTGATTTCCGTCTTTAGTAGCCTTGTGGGGGAGGGGAGCATGACAAAAGAGCCCAGATTTTTGTGACACTTTGTGGGTATTTCATACAAGCAGTGCATGCTAACTGCATACTATCTAGTTATGCAGTTTCTACTAAACACACACAATAATCCAAAACAACATATTGCAGCTGTATTGTATTTGCGTACTTCAAGTTATTTTTCATACTACTTTTTAAATTAGCTTATACCGTGTAAAAGTGGAACATTTTGACTCAAGTTTTAAATTGCTATCACTTCACTCCTCTTTACTAGTTGCCCTCTTTACTCCTCAGATGGCATTCTTTCTACATGAAGCCCTCCAACTGGGTTTGGGTAGGGTGGGGTTCGGTTAGGTGTGGTAGTAAAAGGGTTCATTTATTCATCCATAATTGGCGCCAACGCAATTTTATGGTCATGAAGCAACAAATGTTACACCAAGGTCTGAGACAAACTCTACGACATCCTCCTTCTCCTCTGGCTCACGTGGTTCAAAAGGTCAAACTGACAATTATCTACAACTGCGGAGCATGAACTTGCAACCTCTTGGGCAGGAAGATGCGATTCTTACTGTTGTTTCACTTCTTAGACATCTGCATATTTCAGAACTTGAACAGGTCAAAGGTTTTCAATTTCAAGCAACGATGTTGCATGGAACTACTGACTTAGAATCTTCTATTTCCATTAAATGCTTGTAATTGTTTCATTTCACAATTAAAGATTCTTGTCATTACAGATTTCCTAAACAAATGTTCACCTTTAAATAAGTGACTGTGAAAGTTATTCTCCTCACTGCATTAGTACAAAGCAATCTCAGCGAAAAGGAACATGCTCCCACCAAAGTCAAAGCCATTTTGCTTTGGTCCATATTTACTCACACAAATATGTTTGTACTTACTGGAGGATTTATCTCATAGATTTCCCTGTTCTTTATGATCATATCATTAATCTTTTTCTGCATATTTGAAATATGCTGTTCATAAGAAGAGTCACTGGGAGTCTTCCCTGCAATCTGTATACCACCTGGAGAGGGCAACGCAGTCAAATATACACCAGTTGCAGACTAGAACAAAGACACAAAGGAAAATATTAAATCAAAATAAAAACACAGCGTTTTCAATTATAAATATGAATAGGGGTTTTAAATGGAAATGTTGATGAACCATAAGTACAGATTTTAGACTTACTACAGATTGAGAGTTTTTTTTTACACTGAATTTCAACTTAGACAGTAATTAATTTTTGATATTGATAGCTTTAGCTCCATTTGCTTTCTCTGTTCTATATTCTTTTATTTCCTATCGCACTGACTCTTGAACAATGTTACAGTTTCTGTTGCAACAGTTAATAACAAGTTGTGTATTCCACCACCTTCATGTAAAAACATTTCTCATACTCATCTCCCAAAAACTCTTATATCTCATCAGGCACTGGAGTCTTATGATTCAACTCAACTTCATTTTGTCTTCATATCTTCAAATCTCTTCCTGCCTTACAAAACTCTTGACATCTTTCACCACTTTCTAGCCCTCATCAGCTCCTGCGCAGCAAGACCTTCAAACCCAGCTACATCTCCACCTTCCACTCTCACGACCCTGCATCTCCTCCACTGCTTCCTTGAATGGAGGATAAACCCACCAAGCTCTTCTGGCTAGCTGAACTTTCTCTTACATTGAGCAACTTCTCCTTGGTCGCCATTCACTTTCTCCAAATAAAAAAACGTGTTGCAATAGGAATGCCCATGACTTGCAGCGAGGTCCCCCTTTTTATGGGATGTGGATCATTCTTCGCACTAGTCAGAGTGAAGTCCCTTCCATCACTGCATCTCCCAGTGGACTGAAAACTTGTGCCAGTGAAATATAACAACTCCTGTGAAGCACCTTAGGATGTTTCATTATAATAAAGGCACTATATAAACACAGGTTGTTGTTTTATGTTCAACTGCCATATTTCTAGCACTTGCAGCATTTTACTATTATATTTACTCCACCTTTTTACAATCCTGAATCAATGCAGACTTTCTACTTACTTGCTTTAGACTATGGCATAAAAATTGCAGTTTTGTGACAGGAAAATGAACAGATTTTTACTTCAGTTTCTGAAACTCCCTACAAGTATAACCAAAGCTTAAACACAGTAAAAAAAAATTGAGTGTAACATGTGAATGTTGATTTATGTTAGGGGGTTAACACTGTATTGTCAGATTCAATGGAACATTTACTCACAGCAAGACCCATCAACATATTTTCGCCAACTGTAATCTGAATCCTTAGGCCAAACAGTGCATTCATTCCTCTTAGTTTAAGTTTATTCATCAGCTGAGTGTGAAGCTCATACTCCATAAAAGGTAGCAGATTGCTTATTGCTGTGGCATTGGCCTCACCCTGAGTTTTCTTCTTTTGACGACACAGCCTAGGTCACCGAAATAAGCAGATATCACCATACCCTAATCATTGCATCAAATGCAAAAATACTGGCAGTGCAAAATGACCTTAACTCTAAGAGGGCATTACCTAGCCTGAATTAAGCAGCCTTTTCCAGTTACTGCCGCTTCTAAGGGAGGTTCAATTGTGGTGAAGAGAACATCAGGAACTTTCTGCTTCCGACAAACATAACAATATGTGAGATGTGCAGGGAAAGGCATATTTAACTCATCATAAGGAATGTGACAGAAACTGCAGCCCTGGGACGACGTGTCATCCAACCTGCATAAAGGAGACACATTCCAGTGAAATCTTCAATCTTCAAATAAATGAACATTTTTTTTGTAAATCTTTGGAAAATAGCATGCAGAGGCTCTTTAAGAGTTCTAAAAATAGTCAATATAGCCATTTCTCATGTCTTTTGAATAAAAATACACCTTCATCTTGTTGCTAACTTCCTGCAGTTAAAAAGAAAAGATTAGCTGTTAATTTTATTCACCCACATACAAGGCATTCCCAACTATGACAATCCATAATAATAAAACACACTTTGTGCAGTAGTATATACATCCGAAACAATTCTAGTCAAAGTGGTAATAACAGGATTGGATTCTGAATGAAAGCCACTTGGCTTTATTTTAAATTAGCTAAAAAGATAAATAGACTTATTACTGTAGGACATTCAGAAATAAAGGGGCTTAATCAAGCATATTAGTTATTTACATAAAATGCATGATCTTTGCTAATTCATCATTGAAATCACAATTCAGTTTGACTTTTCTGAATTTTTGATCAAGATCACAATAAACACAAAACATGTTCACCAGTAATGAATGGACAAATCAGCGAGCAATATTAAATATTGTTAGTATTTTAGAGTTACCTTGATGCAAGCTGTTAGGTAACAACAACAGCATTTCAATTTCTTGCCAAATCGATGCCAAATTTCAAACTTTGTTAGTAGAACGAAATGAATTGTTTGGACCTGCCCCCTTCACTGTAATAGTTTAACCTACCCTAATATAGAAGCACTATCCTGGCACTGAAGAAAAAAATCAAACTCTCCCTTCTCTGACCCTGTGGAAAAGAAGCTAGGCTGCCTTGACAACCTGTGTTCACTGCAGCCTTCCATACTGCAGTCTTGAAGCATCTTTGGGTTCAGTACAGCCGCAGTGCCTGAAGCAGACAAGATACAGACTTCCTCACTGTGGAAAACAAATTAACAGAAAATTACTGGGGTGTTGCGTCAAACAAAAGAATGCCTAGAAAAACAAAACTCCGTTTCAAATACAGAATACTTATAACACTGATTTAAATGGTGAGACACAGAAGGATAGCTAACCACATATGGTGTAATTATGGTGAAAAAAGATAGCAAAATTACCTTTAGATATGAGACCACAACATATAGGAGCAGAATTAGGCCATTTGTCCCATCGAGCCTGCTCTGCCATTCAAACACGGGCGATATATGTTTCTCAACCCCATTCTCCTGCCTCCTCCACATAACTCTGGATTGCCTTACTAATCAAAAACCTATCACGGTCATAAAGGCACTTAAAAATATTGCTGCAGAAGGCTGTGGAGGCAAAGAGCTCCACAGATTCACTACCCTATGACTGACAAAATTCTTCCTCTTCCCAGTTCTAAAGTGTAGCTCCTTCACCCTCAAGCTGTGCCCTTGACTCCTTATCTCTCCTACAAATCGAAACATTTTCTTAGTGTCCACTCCATCCTGGCCTCTCAGTATTCTGTAAGTTTCCATGAGATCCTCCCTCTTCTTTTTAAACTCTATCCAGTACAGATTCAGAGTCCTCAGCCACTCTCATATAAGAAGCCCTTCATTTCCTGGGATCATTCTTGGGAACCTCCTCTGGATCCCTGCTGCAGCCGCCTCCAATTGGCCGCAGGAGTTGTGGCCTTGCTGCCACCGACCCTGACGGCTGAGAGGTGTCACAAACTTACTGCTGTTGCTGCTGGCTCAGACCACTGGGACGCTGCTGTAACTCTGCACATGGCCCACTCTCACTGCCATGCCGATACTGATGACCCTGACGCAAAAGGTTTCAAATAACATGAAAGAAAAAAAAAAGGAAAAAGGGGGAAAAATAAAGAGAAAAAAAAAGAGGAAAAGCAAGTTTAAAAAAAAGCTGAAGGCAGGAGACAAGCCCTGGGCACAGGAGCCCACGCAGAACCCCACTACTTTGCTGCCATCCTGAAAATATGGGGAGGTGATGGCCTTAGTGGTATTGTCACGAGACTATTAATCCAGAAACAAACACAGTTAATGTTGCAGGGACCCAGGTTTGAATCCCATCAGGGCAGACAGTGGAATTAGAATTCAGTACAAAAAAAGAGACTTAAGAATCTAATGCTACAGGAAATATGTTATGAAACTTGAAAGGGTTCAGAAAAGATTTACAAGGAAGTTACTAGGGTAGGAGGGTTTGAGCTATCGTGAGAGGCTGAATAGGTTGAGGCTATTTTCCTGCAGAGTCGGACGCTGAGGGGTAACCTTACAGGTCATGGAGGTTATGAATAAGGTGAATAGCTTAGGTCTTTTTCCCAGGGTGTGAGAGCCCAAAACTAGAGGGCATAGGTTGAAAGTGGGAGGGCAAGATTTAGAAGCGAACTATGGGGCGGCCTCTTCAGACACCTCTGTATGCAACAAGCTGACAGAGGTGATGGGTACAATTATAACATTTATAAGGCATCTGGACGCATATATGAATAGGAAAGGGTTGACAGATATGGGCCAAATGCTGGCAAATGGAACGAGAGTAATGGATGATAGCTGGTCAGCATGCATGAATTAGACCGAAAGGTTTGTTTCTGCGCTGTACATTTCTAATGCTGACTATGAAACCACTATCAACTATCAGAAAAACCCAAGTGATTCACTAAAGTCCTTCAGAGAAGGAAATCTGCCATCCTCGCCTGGTCTGCCCTACATGTGACTCCAGACCCATAAATACCCTCTGAAGTGGCCTAGTAAGATACTTAGTTGTCTTAATCATTATAAACTCGCAACAACAATAAAAAACAAACAGAAATCTGACAGATCACCTGACAGCGACCTAGGCATTGGCAAAGACAGTGGCAGAAACAGACCTGTCAACTCTGCAAAGTCTTCCTTACTAACATCTGGGTTATTAAAACTGGGTGAACTGTCTCACAGACTAGTCAGATAACAGTCTGACACAGTTATACTCATGGAGTCATGCCAAACAGACAATGTCAATGATAACACTATCACCATCCCTGGATAGGTCTCGTTTCACCAGCAGGACTGGCCAAACAGAAATGGCAGCACAGCAGTATACAATCAGGTGGGAGTTGCTTATGGACCTCATGAAGTCTCATGACTTCAGGTTAAACATAGACAAGGAAAACTCCTGCTGGTTACTACATACCATCTTACCTGACAAGTACTGATGGTAGGAAGAGAGCAAAATGTGCTCTGCTTGGGGTTTAACAATGACTATTGATCAGGCTGGATGGGTCCTAAAAAATTTGCTGCTAGGCAGAGTCTGTGACAGATGGTGAGGGGACCAGCAAGAGGATAAAACATACTAGGCCTCATCCTTACCAATCTGCCAGCTACACTTGTACATAACCACATTAGCAGGAGTGACCACAGCCTAGTCCACTTGGAGACAAATTCCTACCTTCACATTGAGAACACTCTCCATTGTGTTGTGTGGTACTATTACCATGTTAAATGGGACTTGGAACAGATTGCGCAACTCAAGATTGGGCATTCATGAGGCTCCGAGGGCTATCAATAGTAGCTGTATTGTACTCAAGCACAATCTGCAACCTAAAGGCTCCACATATCCCTCATTCAACCATAATCAATTCAAAGGGCAACCCTGGTTCAATGGAGAGTGCAGGATGACATGCCAGGAGCAGCACCAGGCATATCTGAAGATGGAGAGGTCAACCTGGTAAAGCTACCAAACAAGACTACTTGTACTCCAAACAGCATTAGACACGTGTGATTGACAGCTAAGCAGGCCCGGCCCACAGCCAACAGATCAAATCTGAGCTCTGCAGTCTTGTCACATCCAATCATGAATGCTGGTGGATAATTAAACAACTCAATGGAAGAGGAGGAGGAGGCTGCAAAAATATTTCCACCTCAGTGACAGAAGACGACAATACATGAGCAGAAAACATAAGGATGAAGGATGCCGCCACTAGACACATAATCCCCTCCGCCCCCTCGTCCGCCTTCTGCAGGGACCATTCCCTCCGGGACACGCTGGTCCATACTTCCTTCACCCCCAATACCTCCCCACAGCTCTATGGCACCTTCCCCTGTAACTGACGAAGGTGCAACATCTCTCTCCTTCCTTCCCAGTATCCAAGGGCCCAAACATACCTTCCAGGTGAAGCAACACTTCACCCGCAATTCCAAGAATCTAGTCTATTGCATTCGCCGCTCACAATATGGTCTCCGTTACATGGGGGAAACGAAGCATAAACTTGGCAATGGTTTCGCAGAACATCTACGTTCTGCTCACAAAAAAAGACACCGAACTACGTGTTGCTTGTCACTTCCACGCACCACCTTGCTCCATGGCCAACATCTGTCTCCGGCTTGCTACAGTGTTCCAGTGAAGCCCAGTGCAAGCTGGAGGAACAACACCTCATTTTCCGCTTGGGGACGTCCAGACTCAATATTGAGTTCAATAATTTTAGGGCCTAAAATCTCCCATGTCCCAGCTCCCCAACCCCACACACCAGGCCTTGTTATCACATAGCCTGCCACTACACACCCGCTGTGATTAGTCACTCTATTCACAACTATTCACCCTCCCAGGCTGATCGTTAGCAACTCCTTTGTCTGTCCAACATCTCTCTCTCTCTTTGGGCTCTATCCTATGTTTACTCCCTACCCCACTGAGCTCCCTATTTTCCACAAATAAACCCACGTTTTCCCAGCAACCATCATTTCTGAGAAGGGTCACTGGACTCGAAACGTTAACTGTGTTTTCTCCTCCACAGATGCTCCCAAACCTGCTGAGCTTTTCCAGCAACTTTGTTTTTGTTCCTGATTTACAGCATCCACAGTTCTTTTGTTTTTTTTTAAAGAAAGGAAGAAGCATTCGCAGCAATCCTGGACCAGAGGAGCAAGCAGATGATCCATCTCTGCCTTCTCCAGTGGTGCCAAGCATCACAGATGCCAGTTATCAGCTAATTCAATTCATTTCATCTGATTTCAAGAAATGGTTGGGGACACCGGATACTGCAAAGTCTATGGGTCCTGACGATTTTCTGGCAATAGTACTGACGCCTGGTGCTCCACATCTTGCCGCTCCCCTAGCCAAGCTGTTCGTACACAGTTACAATACTGGCATCTACCCAACTAATGAGAAAATTGCCTAGGTATGTCCTCTACACAAAACGCAGGACAAATCAAATCCAGCCAATTACTCCCTCAATAGTCTACTCTCGATCATCAGTAAAGAGATGGAAGGTGTCTGGATATGAGCTTGCTTGCTGAGCTGGAAGGTTAGTTTTCAGACATTTCGTCACCATTCTAGGTAACATCATCAGTGAGCCTCCAAAGCAGCGCTGATGTTATGTCCCGCTTCCTATTTATCTGTTTAGGTTTCCTTGGGTTGGTGATGTCATTTCCTGCATTGGTGATATCATTTCCTGTTCTTTTTCTCAGGGGATGGTAGATTGGCTCTATAGCCAGAAAAAGAGAGAAAAAGAACAAGAAATGACATCACCAACACAGGAAATGACATCACCAACCCAAGGAAACCTAAACAGATAAATAGAAAGCGGGACATAACACCTGCGCTTCGTCGGAGGCTCACTGATAATGTTACCTAAAATGGTGACGAAATGTCTGAAAACTAACTTTCCAGCTCAGCGAGCAAACTCACATCCAGAACCTCAACCTGAGCTACAAATCTTCTCAAAACTCGCTAGATGGAAGGTGTTGTCAAAGGTGCTATCAAGCAGCACTGCTCAATTATGCCCAGTTTAGGTTCTACCAGGGCCACTCAGCTCCTGTTCTCATTATAGCCTTGATTCAAACATGGACAAAACAGCTGGATTCCAGAGGGGAGGTGAGTGTGACAGCCCTTGTCATGAAGGCCACCTTCAACCAAGTGTGACATTCAGGAGCCCTAGCAAAATTGGGATCAATGGGTATCAGGGGGCAAACTCTCCACTGGAGTTATAACTGGCACTTAGGAAGATGGTTGTGGCTGTTGGAGGTCAGTCACCTCAGCTCCAGGACATCGCTGCAGGGGTTCGTCAGGGTAGTGTCCTCGGTTCAGCCACCTTCAGCCGCTTCATCAATGATCTTCCTTCCATCGTTAGGTCATAGTAGGGCTTTTCACTGATGATTGCAAAACATTCAGCACTATTCGTGACTCCTTATATACTGGAGCAGTCCATTTTTAAACGCAACAAGATCTGAGTAATATCCAATTTTAGGCTGGCAAGTGGCAAGTAACATTCATACCACACAAAAACCAGGAGTGGCCATCTCCAATAAGAGACAATCTAACCACTGCCCTTTGACATTCAATGGTGTTACAGTCACTGAATTCCCCACTAACAACAACCTTGGGTTACACTGACCAGAAACTTAACTGGACTCACTACATAATACAGTGGCTGCAAGATCAGATCAGATCAGAGGGTAGGGGTATTGCAGCAAGTAAGTCACCTCCTGACTCTCCAAAGCCTGCACACCATCTACATGTTATTATTATGTGGACTGCAGTGGTTCAAGAAGGCTCATCTCCAACTTCTCGATGGCAACTAAGGACAGGCAATTAATGTTGCCCCATGCAGAGCCTCCCCTTCCCTTCCAAAGCCAATAAAACCGTCACCTTGCACACCTGTGCCAACATTTCTGCAATTCCACGTCCAAACCCCACTAATAAGTTTTCCATCTTTCTACAGTACAGTATTGAAATGACTCCTGGACAGTCACAAACTATATTCTGTGTGACCATGGCCAAGATAAACCGATCCTTCATACTGGTCTTGCCATAACCTTTAATTTGATCAACCATTTTCCTCTAACACCTTTTCTCTACCTTACGGCCAGGGATGGTCTGCACTTCACCAGCTTCACTTATATCTATATAGACATAGCTGAAAGAACTAATTCCATTGGTTTCTCTTTATGCTCCTGCACCATTACTTCTGAGGGCTCTCCTAAAGCACTTAAACTTTTGCCTCCTCTTTCCTTCCCACCATAATGCTGCCACTCAGTGACCGAAACAAAAACTAAGGCAAGTTTCACATGTAAGCTGATGACATTCACTCTCCCGCACCCACACATCTCTTGACCCCTCTGCTTATCTGATTTATCAGATAGCTTGTCCAATCTCCAGTGCTGGCTGAGTAGAAACAATTGTTTTCTTATTTGTTCACGAGTCATACGCATCCTGAGTGAAGTCAGCGGTCACTGCCCGACCGTCAATGCCTTTGGGAAGATAGTTGCAAGCAGCCTTCCTAAGTAATTGCAGTCCATGTGCTGTTAGGGAGGGAATTTCAGTTACATTTCAGGACACAGAAATAATGAAGGAGCAGTGATGTATTTCCAATGATGGGTCGTTGTCCCTGCCTTCCCAGATGGTAGAGGTCACAGGTTTAGGTGTTGTCGAGCAAATCTGCCGAATTGCTTTAGCTGAACTTTAGATGGCATATAGTGCTTCAATATATGGCACTGTGGACGGAGTGAATATTTAAGGTGATGGATAGAGTATGAGTCAAGCATGCTGCTTTGTCACAGCTGATATTCAATAAGTTGCATTCACCCAAACAAACGAAGAGACAAGACACTTCTGACTTGTGCCACGTAGACAGGAAGAAAAATGTTTTGGGAGTCGGGAGGTGACTTACTGCAAACATGCAGTATTTGATCTGCATTTTTTAGCCCATGTATTTATGTAGCTGATCCTGATAACCCTTTAGTTAAGGCTATATTCTGGGATTCGAAGGCTTGTGGGGGACTCAGCTATAGTAATGCCATTCATTAGCTTTGGCACCATCTTTTTTCCATGGTCACTCTGTGGTTGAACGTTGGATTTGCATTTCACATCGGATTTATATTTCACCTCGGTGTAAACATCAAAGCTCAAAACCATCAGATCTAAGACCACCAACCTCCAAATCCACAACACTGCTGGTCTCCACCACTACTATTGCTAATTCTGTGTAGGGGAGTTAAGTTAGCACTTTTCTAATTGTCTGGGACATTTTCAGAGTCTAAGGACTCTTCAAAGATTACTATCATCCACTAGCTCTGAATTTTTTTTTAAAAATATCTGAGAATTAAACTCATCAGATCCAGGGGACTTATCAGCCTTTAGCCTCATTAGCTTCCCTAATAATTTTTATTTTTATCCCCTCTGCTTTAGTTCTATTATTTTGTACTGTCAGAATGCCATTTGTGTCCTTTATGGTGAAAACTGATGCAAAGTATTTAACAAACAGTTCCGTATTTCCTGGTTTCCCATTATTTCCCCAGCCACATTCTTTACAGAGCCTATGCTCACTTTGGCCTCTCTTTTCCAACTTATTTATTTAAAGAAGCATTTTAGTATTCAATTTCATATTGCCTAGTAATTTACCCCCAGTTTATGTTCTCCCTTTTTTTGATCACCTTTTGCTGGCTTTTAAAACTTTCCCAAACCAATGGTTTATGACTAATCTTGGATATGTTGTGTTTTTTTCTTTCAATTTGATATTATGCTTAACCTCCCTGGTTGGTTATCATCTTCCTCACAGGGATATATCTTTGCTCAGAGTCATGAACTATATTCTTAAACACTTGGCTTTTTCTTTTGCTAAACTCCTTTCTCAGTCCGCTCCAGCCAACTGCACACTCATGCATACATAATTATCCTTACTTAAGTTCAGCATGGTTGTTTCCGACCTAAGTTTCTCACTCTCGAACTGAATGCCAAATTCTACCATCTATTGTCACTGCTCCCGAGAAGATCTTTTACTTCAAGATCATTATTTAAATTGACCTCATAACACGTCATTAATCCAAAACAGCCTTGTCACTGTCCAGATCCACAAAATTCTCCCTCATGGCTACTTCTGTGAAGTTCGCTTTCTCAAATGCACTAAGTCACCATGATTAACGTATGGCTTTTTTCTTTTGCATTACGTATTACCTCTTGATTCATTCTCTAACCTACAGAACAGCCGCTGTTAGAGGGCTGATGGACAACCTCTGCCACGTCTTCTTCCACTTATTTCTCACCATCACCCATTCCGATTCAAGATCATCCCTTCCAATTGTATTTCTTGCAACTGAACTTATTCCATCTCATACTAAGCAAGCAACTTCCCCATCCTTTCCTATCCCTTCAAAAAGTCTCACTACCCTGAATATTTAGTTCTCAGCTTTGATGTCCTTGTAACAATAGCCCCTGTAAAAGCTACAAGACCATGCCATGAATCAATTTCTTTTGCTTCTAATACTACATGCAGTTAAGTAAAGAGCCATTTGTTTAGCCTTAACTGGTTTTTGATTCTGTTTGCTGTTTTTATACGCTTATATAGTCTGTCTTAGGCCCAATACAGAATGAAACCAAACTGGAAGTTAAAGGGACGCAACAGGTCAAAACATCCGCCTTGACAAGGGTAGCAATGGTAAAAGGACACGACTATGTCTTACCATACAGATTTTCTTCAGCAGAAAACTGAAAAAGGAAGAGTATTTTAAATAAAACAATACCCTGCCTCTCCTCCCAACGAAACCGGTCTTCTCTTTTAATAGGCAACTAATGTTAAACAAAGGCACAACATTTGTGAATGTGCCATTACTTGCCTATCTATAGATGCATTTTCGTATATACAGAAACTATATATACACACATTGAAAGTCTGGGTTTTTGACTTTAATATTTCAAATAACGCTGAAAAAAATTGGTTGCTGTGATGTGTCTAAATACGTATAGCAAACTAGAAGAAATATACTGCATGTAACTGTATTCACCTGTATCATGTCTAAGATACATACAAAAGACTTAACAGAAAAATTACACTCACCAGATGCTGGTTGATTCACTGTATCCAACCACTGCATGGCATCCAAGAGCTTTGCCATGTGACTTGATTTCCTGTCGGATTTCCGCCCACCAAGCATCACGAGTTTCAGGTTCATCTAAAGAATGGGAAGCAAAAAGAAGATATCAATAGACCACGGAAGTTTATTAGTACAACATGACATAACCACAAAAATCTCTGAAGAAATATTTCTCGTCCTTGGTGGGTTTTTTTTTAAAAACAAGATTTGCGGATCATTAAAAACTTAAAAAGCACATACATCAATCTGTACTGCACATCCCAAAAAGAACATATAGTCTTCATTTAAAAGAAGTATCATGGTGAAAGATACTAGAGGTAAGCTGGCATCACCAAAAGTGATTATAAAGGTGTTGCACTGCCACTAAACTCACTCACACACACACACACGGGAAGGAAACCAGTGTCATTAGTTAGTCTGATTCACATGACAATCAGTGCCGAAACACTATGGCTAACTTAGGAACTGTCTTCTGGCTGAGCAAACCATTCAGCTGTACCAAATTGCTAACAGTTCAAGAAGGTTCACCATCAACTTTTCAGGGCAACTGATGGGCAATGAATTGATTTTTTTTAAAGAAAAAGGGAGTTGAAGCTTTCTCTTAGTCTACAATTAGCTGCTGTCAAGTTAAAATCCTGGAACTCTCAGTTCTGGGAGAACCCCTACTACAGGTTGCAGTGGTTTAAGATGACGGCTCATCACCATCCTCTCAAGAACAATGAGCGACAGGCAATAAACAATGACATTTCTAGTGATAGTGGGAACTGCAGATGCTGGAGAATCTGCTATAACAAGGTGCACAGCTGGATGAACACAGCAGGCCAAGCAGCATCAGAAGTAATGTCGAGATCTGAGACATCTGCTTTCCTGCCCCTCTAATGCTGCTTGGCCTGCTGTGTTCACCCAGCTCTACACCTTGTTATCTCATGGTGATGTAAGACTGTTTAAATGGGAAATACTTTTAAAAATTACTTAATAAATGCATTTAAGTAAGCCCATTAAAATCTATAGAATGGCATCAGTCCTAATTCTCATATCTCCACATGGCCAAAGGACTCGAAATGTGTTAATAATGATGATCCTATAAATTTAACAAATCAAATCTCTACAGGTTTATTTTGTTAGATCTGCATGTCCATTTAATCACTGCACATTCAGAAACACTGTCTAGTTGGGATTTTTTGCCCAGCAATTGCAATACAATTAATAATATTACATCCAAACTGCCAGCATACATGTTTAAAATGTACGTAACGGTTAATGAAAAATACTGAATTCCATTTAAATGATACTGAAATATCCCTAGAGATGAGTTTGCAAAGTTTACTGGATACACAGGAATGGCAACACAGACACTAATTGTTCAGTTCTAAACATGTGCATAAATGTTTATCCTTTATATCAGCAGCATGCCTAATTTCTCCTCAAATGAAGGAACTTCTGAGGAGTCATAACCCCATGTTCCCACGTCATTTCCTTATTCCTGTGCACTCCTTGCTTTAAACACTAATCTAACTTATTCCCAGATATAGCCCTGGTTTCTGTTTTATTTGTTCAATTAGGTCGTGGCTGACCATCTCAGGCAAAACATATCTCATTAAGCTTACGTTTATATCCTATGGTTCCAGACTCCTCAACCACTGTTCCTACCAACTCTGTCTCTTATTGTCTTCACATGGCATATCTGTCAAATCATTTTTGGTTTAAATAAAACAAACCAATAATCTTTTATTAAAGACAATATATTCACCATTTAAGGATTTTAAGCACATTACTCAAATTCAGCATGAAATTTAACATTTAAACACTCTCCAATGAAACAACGCCTTCACACACGCTTCCTACAGCAGTGTTCCAGTTGCTTATTTTTTGACAATCTTAGGATGCAATAAATTTGATTCAGTCCAAGTGTGTAAAGTTAAACGCTTGTGTAAGTAAATACTTTTAAACCTTAGCTGCACTGATACTTTGCTTATTTCTACATCCAGATAATTTTGCCTAGACAGAAGAAGTGTCAATCATTATCTAAAGAACAGCATGAGAAATAAGCATTAAAATGGTTTTGTTTTCCAACAATTGAACCTTCTAAAAAGGGTTCAATTTTTGTACCAAATTACATTTTTATCTTCTTGTTCATCAACAAGTTTAAATAAAGCTTCATACATGAGTTTCACATGAAACAGTAGAACTTTTAAAATTAAACAGTAGGCATTGGAGAACTTGTATTTATTCAGCATCCTTCACAAATTCAAAGCCTTCCAAAGCATTTCATATCGCAGTTGTGCAAACAATGAGGTCAATGATCAAATTTTTTATCCACAATGCTGATTAAGGAGCAAGTACACAGTAAGGAGAATTGCCCTTTTTTCTTCAAATAGTATCATGAGATCTTTTATGTCTACCTGATTCGATAGGTGTTAAACTGTTTGTCTAAAGATTCCACTTAAACATGTAACACTAACCAAAGCAAATGGTAAAATTTGAATTCAATTAAAAAAAACCTCTCTCAAAGCTAGTCTAACGGTGATCATGTAACCCTCGTGGATTGTTATGAAAAGAAAAGTTGTCTGGTTTACTCATGTCCTTTAGGGAAGGAAATCAACTCTCTTTACTGAGCTAACCTACATATGACTTGAGACCCAAAGTTATGTGGTTAACTTTTGAGCCTCTAGACATTTACAGTGTACAAAACTGCTAGCCTAGCCACTGATACCACATCCCACAAATGAATTTTTTAAAAAAATTCACAAAGAACTAACTTCTGTTGGCTGATGATTAGGATTTTATATATCAAATACAATTTAGTTATTTAAAAAAACCCATAATTCCTGCCAATGTGTTTTACAAGCATGAAGTCAGCTTTTGTAGTCTTCCAAGTGAGGTACAGTAATATGGAAAATGAGTTTGGCATGTTAGCGTACATCCTGGGGAAGTGCCTTCTTTAGCCCACTTTCCAAGTGAAGGCACTGTAGACGACCAATAAAAGACAATAGTAAAAATCTTTGGCAATGTTACAACTGAACTTCAATCCAGCAAATCCAGAAGGTAAGGTGAGGCCGCTCTAGTACAGATGCACAAACATGCATTGCACTGAATGAAGGAAGGCTGACAAGAAAATGGCTGTAAAGTGACTTAAGAAATATGTAGAAAAGTTGAAAAATCAAGGCTGAATCCTCTGTGTCAACAAACTTAAAAAAGCATATTAACTGATATGATTGTACATTTATCCCTTCCCTCAACAAATATTCAAACATATTAAAAACGTCAAGATTAGATGTTTAAAATGCTTATTGCTTTTGACAAAAACTCTTACAGGGAAAATTTGATATTAACTCCCTTTACATAAAGATTAACACGCTTTCATACTGATTCATGCATTCCTGAGTGTAATTTTTAATTCCAAAAAGCAAAAGATTTAGTTACTCCCAATTGTAAGCCAGTTCTTGTAATTTCTCAATTGCAGTCTTTAATAGTGTTAGTCTACGTGGAGTAGCACTTCTGCAGAAAAACTATCAATCGTATTTTGCAACTCATCAGATTTAAGTTGACATCATCTGCTCCTTGCTTATTACTTATAGACAATCACAGACTTTCTAAACCATTAGATTCCTAAAACAGCAAAATGAAAGTTAAATTATGCAACCTTCTCAAAGATTACTTCACATTTTTTTCCCTTACTCAGCAGTCTGCAAAGCTATGTAACACTGAAGAGCAAAGATTTTAATGTATGATAACATGAGAAAATTCTTAGTTGATTCATTGCGTGAGGAATTTGGATGCAAACTTTAGTCTTCAACAAAAACACAATTGTAGGGAAGATTAAAATGCAAATAAACAAAATGTGCACCTGTGATGAAAAATGAAAAAGTACAATTTTAAGAGGGAGTTTTCAGAAGCAGCAGCCTTTTCACAGTTCAAGCCACAAAATTTCAAGTGGGCATGCATATTCACATAAATAAGCTTGAAGCTGAAGAGGTAATAATTTAGGACGCATGATGCTAAGCACCAAGCAAAGTTCAACAATACACAAGTGCTGGCAATATTATCTGCTGCAGCAAAAAAAGTAAAAATTAAAAAAAATGGCAATACAACAGGAACTGTCTCAGTGAACAATAGTCAAAAAATACTATGCATGTTGAGGCATGCTTCACTGAACGGGACAAAACAGACAGAAAACCATGGCAGCTCACTGAAATGGTCAAAGTAATGATCTTGACATCCTTATAAAAGCATAGCAAATGTACGCAACAAAGAATTTACTTCTTTAAAAACTTTTAACATGTACTTTAAATACTCAAATTAGAATATCAGAAATAACTTTAATATCCTTTTTAAAAATATCATTTACAAGGCAATATTCAAGTAGTTAGAAACTATTTCCATAATGATAGAGATATTGCAATCGACATATATCTTCACTGAAGGTTCACTCAGATCAATTGTCATCTGAATAAATTTGAACAAAAGCATCACATTCAACAGTTCTCAAAATAGTCACATGGCTCAAACAGCCTCTTAATTAGGTCTACTCCTAACAATATCCCAATTCTACCCCAGTCTTGACAATAAAATACAGGTAACTAGGAACTACTGCATTTTGTTGGGAGCGTAAGGAATCTATGCCTTCTAAAAGTTAAGCTTAACTGGAGTTTAAGCGCAGAAGGATCTAATGGTACAGAAACACAAATTACTAAAGGCAGTAATACAGGAAGTCATTAAAAAAAAGCTCAAAGCATCAGGTGGTTTTCTGCAGGGATAAAACTGAAAAGCAGAAAATTCATTCTGCACTTGTAAAGATCTTGCTGAAATCCCACTATGAGTTATATGCACAGTTTTAGTCTCTACGTTATGTTAACAACGTCATGGGACACTGAAGAAGGTGCAAAAATAAATTACAAGGATGGTACTGAGCTGACAGGTTCTACCCATTAGGAAATTCTGAATGGGCTGGAATTTTTTTCTTGACTGAAAAGGAGGTTGAGAGGTAATCTTTTTCCTAACTCAGAGATTTCTTCACTTTTTTGGGGTGATCAAACCAGGGACATAAATACAAGATACATACCAATAAATCCAACAGAAATTCCCTTCTTTACCGAGAAAGTGATGAGAATATGGAACCTGCTTCCGCAAAGAGTAGTGGATTGAAGTAACACATGTACAATTAAGGGAAGCTAGATAAAAACATAAGCTGAGGTTGGTTGGCTCGCCGAGCTGGTTTGTTGTTCCGTAGACGTTTCGTTACCGTGCCTGGTAACATTCTCAGTGCAGCCTCTAATGAAGTGTAGGTGTGTTTTCCGGCGTGGCTTTTAAACTCTGGGGTCCATTGGAATGGATTACCTCACATCTGGGTTTCCTCTGTAGTGGAATGTATATGGGGTCGAGTTCAATGTGTTTATTAATAGCCTACTTCGTGGAGTGCCAGGCTTCCTGAAATTCTCGTGCTTGTCTCTGCCTTGCCTGTGCTAGGATCTTGGTGCTGTCCCAGTCAAAGTCGTGGCTCTCCTTGTCCAAGTGGATTGAGATGAGCAAGTATTGGTCGTGTCTTTTTGTAGCCAGTTGGTGTTCATGAACAGGCTAGGCAGAGACAAGCACAAAAATTCCTGGAAGTATGGCACTCCACAAAGCATGCTATTAATAAACACATTGAATTTGACCCCATAGACACTCCACTACGGTGGAAACCCGAAGTGAGGCAATCCATTCCAACGGACCCTAGAGTTTAAAAACCAGGCGGGAAAACACACCGATGTTTCATCAGAGGCTGCACGGAGAATGTTACCAGGCACGGTAACGAAACATCTGCGGAACAACAAACTAGCTCGGCGAGCCAACCAACCTCAACACCTGAGCTACAGATCTACTCCAAAACCTTAAAAACATAAGTGTAAAGGAAAGGATGTCATTTGATAGGGTTAAATGAAGACGGGGAGAGCAAATCTGGTGTGAAGCTTTGAACTTTATGGACCAGTTGGCTTGAATGGCTGATGAATGTTGTAAACCTCCTTTCTTTCCGAATCTCAGTTCTTATTTTTCTACACCTAGCTCCATTCTCCTCTCTAATTCGCTTCATTGCATTTTTTTCTTAATCTTCTTTTAAACTATGTTGCCCCTTCTTTTTGTATGTTTTCTTTACTCTTGTGGGAGGGCCAATACTCAGGAGCATAACCTTAAAACTACAGTTAGTCATTGAGAGGCAATGTTATGAATCACTTCTTCCCTCAAACGCTAGGCAAAAATCTGGAACTTTCTCCATCAAAGAGATGTTGGAACTCAATCAACTGAAAAATTTGAAAGTGACATTTTTGAAAGGTAAGAGATATGGAGCAAAGTCAGAGAAAGAGAATTGAGACACAGGTTACCCACGATCCACACAAACTTAAGGACTAGTCCCAATCCATTTTCTGTGAAAGTAGGTCACTCAGCCATGAAAGCCCGTACTGCGCATTCAACCAGGTCATTGCTGATCCATGTCTTAACTATACCTACATATCATGGCATTTTCTGCTCCCTTTTAGTCTTTACTATGCCACTTCAGTACAAGCACAAGAGTCATCATCACTCGTTCCACCTGATGCCTAATTTCTGAGATACTTTTGTCAGAGCAAAGATGCATACACGTGCTGCTGTTCAAAGCCAACATTAAAAAGACAAGAACCTGGGAAAGAACCAGGCGTTTTCAGCTCACTTTGACCCCTATACTAAACTGTCTGTCCCAGAAATTGGCTGGAGATTTAATACTACAAAAGAGGTGCAATCAAAACTCTAGGACAGTAATAACAGCTAATGATATTTTTAAAAACAACTCTAACTGAACTTGATCTCTCCAAGCTGTTCCTGATTTCAGATCAAACAGTGAGATTTAGGCTGAAGAAACAAAAATGAAGTATTTGCCCCAAAGGAAAAGGGGAACATTATTTTCTGAAGAAGGGTCTTGACCTGAAATGTCAAACTTTCCCTCTTCTCTGATGCTGCTTGGCCTGCTGCGTTCATCCAGCTTCACACCGTGTTATCTAACATTATTACATAGTTGTCTTTAATGCTGGAACCTAGTTTAAATGTTGTCCAGAATGTATGTCTCCCTACTGCGCTCTAAGGGGTCAAATGCTTGGCCAACAGTACATAATTGCTCCTTATTCCCAAGAGCAATTGGTTTATGAAGGAGATAAATGTAACTGTTCCATTGGTCCTGAGGATGAGGGGTACAGTAAGAGAGATACTTGCAATGCATCTGCATCAGACTGAGCTAATACCTGATGCTGAAAACACAAGTGACATAGATCCTAAAACGCTCCTCTTAATAAACACTATATTAAAGAAAAAACAACTAATTTGATCAGGTTAGAAAGTTTGGCACCATTATAATTGCTCCATCTTGTTATTAACATTCACAATGACAAACAAAGATAGGAAAAGACTCACCTAAATAAATGCAATCTTTTAAATAGAATAAATAATCCTTTAGTTGTTTCTTAATATTCAAGATGGTAAACTAGATTAATTATTATTTAAAACTGTTATTTCACCAATATTAAATGTCATTGCTCTAGGGGGCTTTTGAGAACAATGTCAGTATACTACATAGGAGAGATGGATAGACCAAATAACAAGCTATACTCCAACAGTAAAATTCCCTAAGGACAAGTATTAAAATGGAAATAAAAGTACATTTAAAATTTCACTTAATATATTAATCCTAATCCTTCGACATAAGATTCCATTCTGCTAGCTAACCTGATGTCTTTCACTGCATTAACTGAATTAAAGGTGGGGTAGTACATTAAATTGACTAAAATGTAAGAAATCTTTCGGTATTTTAAAAACTGCCTAATAACGAAGTCGTGTATTTCAGAATTATTAAATACATTAAGCCAGATTATGCTTGGGCTTGCAGTTTAGGAAGTATGCACAAAATGAATTTCTTTAAAAAAAACTTATACAACATATATGAAAAAAAGTGTGCAAGGTGTCCCTGGTGTAACTAACTTATTGTTAGGTAACCGCTAGACTTTTGCTGTTTAAAGAAATTAAACAAACTTTGCATCTTAAATAAAAGATTTATGCCCTAAGACTGATTTTGTTCTACCAACCACAGAACATTTGATTTAGTTATCACTACTTTCATCAATAGTCAGTGCTTTCAAATGTTGTAAATTATTTACTTTGGCTGATTATAAAATTATGGTGATAAAGCCATGGAAGGTTACTTCACTGAGCTGCCATAATTTCGGTCAGTATGTGTAACGTTGAAGAAGTTTATAAAATACCTGCATTGAAACTATTCCAGTCTAGCAGTTTGTAAGATCTTGTGTTACCCATAATTCCGACAAAGGCTGAGTTCAAAACAGCAAGTTAGTAGATCAGTTATAGGAGCAGATCGAAGTAAGCAATACAGAGAGCACAACAAGGACAACACTACTCCACAGGAACTGGAAAGACACAGACAATAGAGTTAATAGAAGTTCATTCATCCAGACAGGCCAGAGAGAGTAAGGACCATACTACTTCAATCTAGTACCAGCTTTTAGCCATTATAAGTTAAAATAGAAAAGGCTGAAAACTAGTTGCAAATATTCATGTTCATTGGGAGTGTACATCAATGCACATCTTCATTAATTTTCAATATAAATATCTTTCCAAAACAGTTACCCTACTAATTTGTCATCCCAACACAAAATTAGTAAAATCACCTTCATCAAACAGAGGGACACTCAGAAGATAAAACTCTTAGATATTATTTGGAGATTAATAATGGATTCAAATAAACTGATAAATGGGAAGGACATTAGACTATACAAAGACTAGTCAATATTACCTTCTCCATGGAATTAGGATGTTGTAGACTGATTCTCAAGATGATTTCATAAAATATTTTAAACTAAAAACATTGCACTTTTATTTCTCTCCCAATAAAAGCATTATTGCACTAAAAAGGTAGGCATTGCTCATAAATCCCATTCCATATAAAAAAGTATTGATAGAAAACAGTGTAGAAATGTGAAAAGAAATTCTGTGAAAAGTCATATAAAATGCTACGACCTGTACACCTCGACATGCAAATATTCCTAGTTAGCCACTGCTAAAATATACAATTGAAGAAATTAAAAAATTTAACACGGAAGAGGGAATCACCTCTTAACACACAAGCAACACATCAATATAGATAACCAACCAAAATCAGCTGAGTTTGGATGGTGTCACTTATACATGGGGGAGGTTGTGGTGTCGTGGCAATGTCATTGGAGTAGTAATCCAAAAGCCCAGATGAATGAACTGGGATCAAGGGTTCAAATATCACCACAGTAGCTTGTGAAATTTAAATTTTATTAATAAATGTGGAATATAAAGGTTGTGTCTAGATGAAATTATCACAGACTGCTGTAAAAACTCACAAAGGAAATCTACCATCTTTAACTGGTCTGGATGAAATGTGATTCCAGATCCACAGAAAAGTGAATTGGCCTAGCAAATCACTTAGTTCAAGGGCAATTAGCAGATGGGCAACAGATGCTGGCATTAGCAACAACGTTCCACAGAAGAATCAAAGAAAACAGGTTTCATTAACCTGAAAATGGAATTAAGAACCATTTTAAAAGACACCCCTAGCCTAAAAATACAAGACTGACAGTCCACACTGCATCGATTGTTACTCGCAGTGAAATCAGCAATGAATTGTTTTGGAATAGATAACATGAGCAATTCATCCCTCTTAATGAGGCTAGAATTTCAGGTGAATAAGTTAAAATAAAAATTTTAATCCTTTGTATTAGTTCTTTCCTATCATTAATTTACTATTTTGTACATATCAGAAGTAGAGGATTTTAATTTGCTTAATTTCAAATTCTATTACTACTTTCACAGCAAGTACTTTTTCAGAGATTAAATCAAGCATTCAACAACAAAAAAAATCTTACAAATCTGGTCGAAATTTATGTCGTTTTAATGCAAAGTTTATGGGTATATTGGTTACATTAATTGGTCAAGTAATCCAGACATTTCATAGACTAATCCAGGGGATACATGTCCCAAGTTTGCGAATTTGGATTCACTTAATAAAACAAATTGGAAATGGAGAACTGGCATCAGTGACCAGGATGTTGCCAGACAGTTTCAAAAATTTGACAGGTTCACTAATGCCTTCTGAGAATAAACAGTGCTGTCCTTATTTGGGGCAATCTACATGTGACTCCAGGTGTACATCATCATGGTTGACTCAGAACTGCCCTCGAAAGCTGCATCAGACCATGACAATTGAAATTCTCATGCCATCAGCATTGTGGGAGCTTCTTCACCACATGGAACTCCCATTGGTACGAAAACAAGTTGACCAACACCTTCTCAGAAATAACTAGTAATGGGCAATGAATGCCAGCCTTGCTGATGATAGTCAAATCACAAAAAATAATTTTAAAAATGGATCCAGATGCTTTACATATATAGCTTTGAAGTTTAATAATATTCATGCTCAAAGAAAAAGTGGAAGGAACCAAGTTTTGAATTTTTGTTCCTTATTGAGAAGAGCACTATTTGCGAAGTGAAATTTTATTATTCTAATATTTGATACTTGGAGCAAAGCAGTAGTTTCAAATTTCCTAATTTTGAAAGAAACCTGAAAAGAAGAAAGAAATGGGCAAATACATCCACAAGCCTGAGAGGTACATGGATAACACGCTTAAAAGAAATGATCACACCACTGCTGAAGGCACCAGAGCAAAGAAATGAATGGGCTACGACTAGGAGGTCAAGGAGAAACAGGCAGACTGTGCAGGAGGCCCTTGGGAGTCCCGTTCACAAATTGGTTTTCCGTTCTGGCAGTTAAGGAGAGTGCTGGTTCCTCAAGGGAGCGCAGGCAGAATCAGGCTTCTGGCATCACAAGCGGCCCGACTGTACAGGAATAAGAAAGCATGAGTAATTGTGACAGGAGGTTTATTTGTTAGGGGAACAGATAGGGGTTTCTGCAGTCATACACAACTCCAGGATAGTGTCTTGTCCCCCTGGTGCCGCTGAGCAGCTGCAGGGCATTGTGAAGTGGGAAGAGTGTTAAGAGAAAGGTTGTGGTTCACATCGCTTAGGTAAAGTCACCACTGTCTTACCAGGTCATAGGCCTGCTCTCTCATTAGACAGAGGTGACTGGTGGTAGTTTAACCTGAGGGTCAACACACCTGAGGTGAGGGGAAGACGTTGAAAGTGAGACTCCTTCAAACTAACCCAAGCAGTGTTCTGACCCACATTTTTAAACTGTTCTGACTGCAGGGGAGGAGATGCAGGAGGACTGAAGGACATCTAGTGTAGTTGCACTTTACAAGAAGGGTGGCAGAGGTAGACCAGTGAGTCTAACATTAGTGCTAAGGAAACTAACAGAGAAAATGAATTACAATTTCGAAAGGCAAGATTTGATCAGGTATAGTCAGCCTGGGTTTGTCAGAGGGAGGCCATGCCCACTAACATTTATAGAAATTTTCGAGATGACTCAGTGTTTGGACAAAGGTACAGGCAGTTAACGTACTTTATATCAATTTCAGCAAGTCGGTGGTGGCAGTGGGGGGATTGGGGGTGAGGTGGAAACAGGTTTGCAATATAAGTAAGTTTATGCATGACAGAAAAAGTGGCTGGATGATTGACAGTGAGGAGGAAATCGTTAAGATTATAGGGGGATATAAAACAGATTGGTCAAATAGACAGATGGAATTTAACCCTGGATTTTCTGGTTGCAGCAGCAGCGTGAGCGGGAGCTTGGAGCAGGAGCCTGTCGGGAAGCCAGTGAGTCACTGTTTTTGAATCTATAAAAAGTTTACCTCGTGAATAGGCGGAGGTGCGCTGAGCAGGAGCCGACACAGGACTGGTGAGTGAGTGAGGTAATATATTTGTGTGGTTGCAATACCCGAAACACTACCCGGGTAATGTCTCTCACCCATCCTCCTCCTCCTCTAAACCAAAACAAAAAGGTTCTGTGTGCCTGATTGGTAAGGTAAGAAGTTTATTTTTTATTGTTTATTTAAGGGAATTTAGAATAATGGGAACGGAGGTCAGGGCAGTTGAATGTTCCTCCTGCAGAATGTGGGAGGTAAGGGTCACCACTAGTGTCCCTGCTGACTACATCTGCGGGAAGTGCACCCAACTCCAGCTCCTTGAAAACCACGTTAGGGAACTGGAGCTGGAGCTGGATGAACTTCGGATCATTCGGGAGGCAGAGGGGGTTATTGAGATGAGTTATAGGGAGGTAGTCACTCCTCAAGTACAGGAAAAAGGCAGGTGGGTTACGGTCAGGGGACGGAAAGGGAACCGGCAGGCAGTGCAGGGATCCCCTGCGGCCATTCCCCTCAACAATAAGTATACCGTTTTGGATACTGTTGGGGGGACATGACTTACCAGTGGAAAGCAGTGGGGAACGGGTCTCTGGCACAGAGTCTGTTCCTGCTGCTCAGAAGGGAAGGGGTAAGAGTAGCAGAGCATTAGTCATTGGGGACTCCATAGTTAGGGGGACAGAAAGGAGGTTCTGTGGGGACGAGAGAGACTCACGGTTGGTGTGTTGCCTCCAAGTTGCCAGGGTGCGTGATGTCTCTGATCGTGTTTTTGGGATCCTTAAGGGGAGGGGGAGCAGCCCCAAGTCGTGGTCCACATTGGCACCAACAACATAGGTAGGAAGAGAGACGGGGATTTAAGGCAGAAATTCAGGGAGCTAGGATGGAAGCTGAGAGCTAGGGCGAACAGAGTTGTCGTCTCTGGTTTGTTGCCCGTGCCACGTGCTAGTGAGGCGAGGAATAGGGAGAGAGAGGAGTTGAACACGTGGCTACAGGGATGGTGCAGGAGGGAGGGTTTTGGATTCTTGGATAATTGGGGCTCTTTCTGGGGTAGGTGAGACCTCTACAAGCAAGATGGTCTTCATCTGAACCAGAGGGGTACCGATATCCCGGGGGGGGTAAATTTGCTAAGGCTGTTCGGGTGGGTTTAAACTAATTCAGCAGGGGGATGAGCACCAAAATTGTAGTTCGACTATAGAAAAGGTTGAGAGTAGGGTGGTCTGAAATAAAGTTTCAGGGAAGCAAGATGGCACCGGCAAGCAAGAAGTTGGATTGAAGTGTGTCTACTTTAATGCCAGGAGCGTCCGGAATAAGGTGGGTGAACTTGCAGCATGGGTTAGTACCTGGGACTTCGATGTTGTGGCCATTTCCGAGACATGGATAGAGCAGGGACAGGAATGGTTGTTGTAGGTTCCGGGATTTAGATGTTTCAGTAAGAACAGAGAAGATGGTAAAAGGGGCAGAGGTGTGGCATTGTTGGTCAAGGACAGTATTACAGTTGCAGAAAGGATGTTTGGGGACTCGTCAACTGAGGTAGTATGGGCTGAGGTTAGAAACAGGAAAGGAGAGGTCACCCTGCTGGGAGTTTTCTATAGGCCTCCGAATAGTTCCAAATATGTAGACGAAAGGATAGCAAAGATGATTCTCGATAGGAGTGAGAGAGACAGGGTAGTTGTCATGGGGGACTTCAACTTTCCAGATATTGACTGGGAACACTATAGTTCGAGTACTATAGATGGGTCAGTTTTTGTCCAGAGTGTGCAGAAGGGCTTCCTGACACAGTATGTAGACAGGCCAACAAGGGGCGAAGCCACATTAGATTTGGTACCGGGTAATGAGCCCGGCCAGGTGTTAGATTTGGAAATAGGTGAGCACTTTGGTGATAGCGATCACAATTCTGTTATGTTTACTTTAGTGATGGAAAGGGATAGGTGTATACCACTGGGCAAGAGTTATAGCTGGGGGAAAGGCAATTACGATGAGATTAGGCAAGATTTAGGGAGCATAGAATGGGGAAGGAAACTGCAGGGGATGGACACATTAGAAATGTGGAGCTTATTCAAGGAAAAGCTCCTGTGTGTCCTAGATAAGTATGTACCTGTCAGGCAGGGAGGAAACTGTAGAGTGCAGGAGCTGTGGTTTACGAAGGAGGTGGAATCTCTGGTCAAGAGGAAGAAGAAGGCTTGTTAGGATGAGATGTGAAGGCTCAGTTAGGGCACTTGAGGGCTACAAGTAGCCAGGAAAAACCTAAAGAGAGAGCTCAGAAGGGCCAAGAGGAGACATGAGAAGTTGTTGGCGGATAGGATCAGGGTAAACACTAAGGCTTTCTATAGGTATTTAAGGAATAAAAGAATGACGTGAGTAAGATTAGGGCCAATCAAGGATAGTAGTGGTAAGTTGTGTATGGAATCAGATGAGATAGGGGAAGCACTAAATGAATATTTTTCAACAGTATTCACTCTAGAAAACGGCAATGTTGTCGAGGAGAATACTGAGATACAGGCTACTAGACTAGGTGGGATTGAGGTTCACATGGAAGAGGTATTAGAAATCCTTCAGAAGGTGAAGATAGATAAGTCCCCTGGGCCGGATGGGATTTATCCTTGGATCCTCTGGGAAGCCAGGGAGGAGATTGCCGAGCCTTTGGCATTGATCTTTAACTCGTCATTGTCTACAGGAATAGTGCCAGATCAGTGGAGGATAGCAAATGTGGTTCCCCTGTTCAAGAAGGGGAGTAGAGACAACCCTGGTAATTATAGACCAGTGAGCCTTGCCTCAGCTGTTTGTCAATGGAATTGTGGGAGATATAGCAGTTTGGATCGGAAATTGGCTTGCTGTAAGACGACAGAGGGTGGTAGTTGATGGGAAATGTTCATCCCAGAGACCAGTTACTAGTGGTGTACCGCATGGGTCAGTGTTGGGTCCACTGCTGTTTGTCATTTTTATAAATGACCTGGATGAGGGCGTAGAAGGATGGGTTAGTAAATTTGCAGACGACACTAAGGTCGGTGGAGTTGTGGATAGGGACGAAGGATGCTGTAGGTTGCAGAGAGACATAGATAAGCTGCAGAGCTGGGCTGAGAGGTGGCAAATGGAGTTTAATGCAGACAAGTGTGAGGTGATGCACTTTGGTAGGAGTCATCGGAAGGTAAAGTACAGGGCTAATGGTAAGATTCTTAGCAGTGTAGATGAGCAGAGAGATCTCGGTGTCCATGTACACAGATCGTTGAAAGTTGCCACCCAGGTTGACAGGGCTGTTAAGAAGGCATACAGTGTTTTAGCTTTTACTAATAGAGGGATCGAGTTCCGGAACCAAGAGGTTATGGTGAAGCTGTACAAAACTCTGGTGCGGCCGCACTTGGAGTATTGTGTACAGTTCTGGTCACTGCATTATAAGAAGGATGTGGAAGCTTTGGAAAGGGTGCAGAGGAGATTTACTAGGATGTTGCCTGGTATGGAGGTAAGGTCTTATGAGGAAAGGCTGATGGACTTGAGGCTGTTTTCATTAGAGAGAAGGTTGAGAGGTGACTTAATTGAAACATATAAAATAATCAGAGGGTTTGATAGGGTGGATAGGGAGAGCCTTTTTCCTAGGATGGTGACGGCGAGCACGAGGGGGCATAGCTTTAAGTTGAGGGGTGAAAGATATAGGACAGATGTCAGAGGTAGTTTCTTTACTCAGAGAGTAGTAAGGGAATGGAACGCTTTGCCTGCAACGGTAGTAGATTCGCCAACTTTAGGTACATTTAAGTCGGCATTGGACAAGCATATGGACGTACATGGAATAGCGTAGGTTAGATGGGCTTGAGATTGGTATGACAGGTCGGCACAACATCGAGGGCCGAAGGGCCTGTACTGTGCTGTAATGTTCTGTGTTCTAAATGTGAAGAGATGCACTTTATAAAAAATTAAAAAGACAAGGCAGTACTCGGTGAATGGAAGAACACCTGGAACTTTAGGGAGACAGAGGGATCTTGAGAGGTTTCTGCAGAGATTCATAAAAGGTGGCAGACCAGGTTAATAGGTTAGTTAAGGCAGGATATGGGACACTTGTCTTTATCAGTCACGGCACAGGTTACATGAACACGGAGGTCATACTGGAGCTGTACGGAACTGTAGTTGGGCCACAGCTGGAATACTATGTGTAGCTCTGGTCACCACATGATAGCAAGGATGTGAATGTACAAGAGGGAGCGCAAAGGAGATTCACCAGGTTATTGCACAGGGTGGAGTATTGCACTGATGGAGAGAGGCTGAATAATCCCCGGTAGTTTTCATTGGAGCGAGTGGGGGTGGTGGAGCCTCTAAGAGGTGCACAAGATTGAGAGGCATGGACAAAGTGTTTAGAAAGTTGCTGTTTCCTTAGTCAAAGGGTCAAAATCAAGGGAACTTTTTTTTTAAATGAAAGGCAAGAAGTTTAGAAGGGATTTGAGGAAAGATTTTTCACCCAGAGGGTGGAGGTAGGAGTCTGGAGTGTACTTCCTGGGAGGGTAGTTGAGGTGGTAAACCTCACAACGATTTTAAAAAAAAGTACTTGGATGAACACTTAAAAGCATTGTAACATCAAGGCGATGATCTGACTGCAGGAAAGTGGAATAGTGCATAACAGATTATATTTTTGGTAGTACAGACTCGATAGGGTGAATGGCCCCCTTCTGTACTGCATAATTCCATGATTCGCTGCCATTTAAAAACATGCCAAGCCCAGTGTAAGCATACACTGTTGATCCCTTCAAGATATGGCTAACCATTTGATGAAAGAGACATCTGCAATGTCTAGTTGAAATGTAATCCAACATTTTTAAAAGGTACTGAGACAACATCTTGGTTTTTACAGTCTCGGAGAGTAAACCATCCTTAACTCTAGTAAATTGATCAGAAGGTCTCATGATGAGAACAGTCATTCCTCAGACCTCATGAAAAGTCAAGAGCCTAAATGTTAATTTACTCTCTTGCTCCCCGGCTCGCACCCTGCTCTCCCCCCACCACCAGAATCTGTCAAATGTTCAGTACCTGCAGTATTTCACTTTTGTGCCACGACAAAGAATCCTGGGTATTTATTACCAGCACCTTTGCTAATAAAAACATTGTTAAAGAAAATCCCCTGTGCAAAAATAATCAGCTTGTCAATAATTCTCCATGAATTTTGCCAATATAAAACTGCTAACAGGTAACTTTAATTGTCTGCCTCCTCTCATTTCCTATGAACAAGCTGTATACGAAGCAACCTTATACATTTTCAATCCATAAAACTGAAACAATTTGCAATTCTTTTTCTTTCCCCAACAGACAGACACATCTGATGAGTACACTTACCAGGATTATGAATTCGGTCCAATAACTTCACAGATCTTGCACTCACTACGCCTCCAACGTGAACAAGAAACCCAGGTGGGAAAGTTGTAAGGGTGAAGAAGGGGAACTCCTTTGCAGAGAGAAAGAAATTAAATGGTAAATCTACTTGCAAACTGAAATGATAGCCAAGTCATCACACTTCCACCCAAAATCCAGTGCACAGAACCAAGATGAAGGAATTAAAAATGTAATATAATGCTGGGATTTATTATTTTTTTTAAACAGTGCAAAATTAAGAAATAGGTAAGGTTTGTTGAACCTACATAAGACCTTGCGTGAGCCAAAATAGGAATGCTCTGCAAAGTTTGGCTTCTATACTGCAAAAAGGACTTAGAAACAATGGAGAAAGTGTGAAAAGAACGCACAGGAACGCTACTAAAAAATGCGAGATCAGAATTATTATGCAAGACTGAACTGTTTCCTTGAAAAGAGGAAGACTTACAGCGGGAGTACTTCGAGGCTTTTAAAATCACTGGAGATGTGGAAAAAAAAGTCAATTGTGAGAAAATCCAAAACTTAGGGCCATAAATACAAGACAATCACTAATACTTCAAACAGGGAAATAAGGAAAAGCGGCTTTAGACAGTAGTCACTATGTGGAACTTGCCCTCACATAAAGTACTTGAGGCAAATAGTCTTAACACTTTCAAAAGGAAATTAGGTCAGTACGAGATAAAATAAAATGGAAACATGTGCTGAAAGCTAAAATAAAAGTAGATAAAACAAAAAGTCACTCATGTAGAGTCCCTTCTTTAGGAATATTACTACCAACCTAGGCTTGTTAGGCCAAATGGCTGTTACACCGAATGCTGTTCCACCTGACGCAGGAGCAGCGCTCTGAAAGGTTGTGATTTTAAATAAACCTGTTGAACTATAGCTTGGTGTCATGTGACTTCTGACATGGAAAATATGAGAAGACAACTGTTCAACCCTTCAAGCCCACTCTGCTATTTAACATGATAACGGCTAACCCTTTACCTTAAATGACAATCTCACTTTCTTCCCATTCCCTTTGATGCCTTTAAAAATCGAAAATGTATCTTCCACTTTCTGGAATGTATTCAGTGACTTGGCCTCTACATGCTTCTGCGGTAGAGGCTTTCACAGGTTCACCTTCAAATGAAGAAATTATTTCTCATCTCAGCGCTAAATGGTTTATTTCTCATCCTGAGACTGCTTTCCTACTTTTAAATGCCCCAACCAGAGAGGCAATGGCCTAGTGGTATCATTGCTGGACTGTTAACTCAGAGACCCAAATAATGTTCTGGGGACCCGGGTTCGAATCCTACCACGGCTGCTGGTAGAATTTGATTTCAATAAAACATCTGGAGTCTAATGATGACCCTGAATCTATTGTAGATTGTCAGAAAAACCTATCTGATTCACTAATATCCTTTAGGGAAGGAAACTGCTGTCCTTACCCGGTCTCCAGACCCAGAGCAGACCCAGAGCAATGAGATTGACTTTTAACTGCCCTCTAGGCATTTCAGGATGGGCAATCAATGCTGCCTGACCACAACACCCTCATCCCATGAATAATTAAAGAAAAGAAAGGAAGGATGAATGTTACACGTATAAATGTGCCAGCAAAAACCTAGGGAGAGGTCTGTGCTTTTAAAGAGAGAGGTCTATGTTTGAAGAGTTAAATTACACACTCGTTCTTGCTGAGAAACAGCATTCCAGTACGTCAGGTCTCCTTCTTTCAAAACTGTGCTTGCAATCAATGTGTAAAGACACTCAAATAGCAAAATGAAACAATTGTTAGCTCATATGCCAGTTTGTTCCAACATTACAGATCATTATCAAGTTCAGCAATTTCAGACAAAGTAATTGTCACTTGGGCAAATGTTGTTTAATTAAGGAATGCCAGCACTGATTGGCTAATGTTTAACAAGTTTGCTTGTGTTTTTTAATAAATTAAGTATGTTGAGGAGGATAGTACTTTTGGTGCAGTGTAAGTGAACTTCCAAAATCCATTTGATAAAGTGCTACAAAAAACCAAAATTGCAATCAAAGCTATGGCTCATGGAAAACAAACATGGAAATGGACAGTTGTATGGATGTTAAATTGGCCAAATGACAGAATACAAGGTATTGCAGAGGCCAGTTCATTTTCAGACTTACAGAAAGTTTGAAGAGCCATTCACAAGTGTTTAACGTTAGGAACCATGCTCTTCCTGAAATAGATCTAACAGAGTTAGATCTTCGAGTACAGGGCACAATTCCTAAAAGTGTAGGTGATTAAACTATGATTAAAACAAAGATGGCCATTTAACTATCTAAAGTGACTCCACAAGCCAACTGATGCACTGAATTACATCAAAAGGCCTCACAGCCACAGAAATGGGCCACTGCATTAAAATGGCCCATGCCACAGAGTTTGTGCTTCTAACTGCCTTTGCCACCTGTCTTCATCTTACCCCATCAGTACATTATTCCATTTCGGTCTCCCTCAACTCTTTACCCTACTTCCCCTTGATTCTCTGTTACTCAAGAGTTACACATTCTCACTGCTCTTTGTAAATCACAGAAATTTACTGGCTGATTTGGCCCATTTACGTTTGTCTTAGCCAATAAAAAACACCCAGCTGAAACCCACTTCTGGATTTTAGTCCATAGACTTGTAGTTTACAACAAGTGAACATCTAAGCAATTTACAAATATAATGAGTCTTTCTTTACAACCACTTCAAGAAGTGAATCCCAAATGCCTATCAAACTTTTGGTGAAAATACTGCCTCTTGAGCCCCTTTTACATTTCCTTCTTCTTACCCATAGTCTAAATATCCCTTCAGAGTAGGTTCTCTCAATTTACTCTATCAAGGCCCTTGTAATCTGATATACTTAAATGAATCTTCAATCAATCTCTTCTGCCCAAGGTAAACTTAGTGTATAGAGGTGTTCTATTGGATTTCTTAATAACCATTTTATATTCATGGCCTTTAAGGATTCTATATTCATGGCCTTTAAGGATTCTTGATCAAAGCCCTTCATAATTTTAAAAGGCCCGCATTCAGTTAATCCTTACAGGTTACATTGAATAAATGTCATTGTAAGCATTCATACCTTAGACACAGTATTATGAAGTAGCCAATGAGCACACAATTTTATTTCCCATGGTCCAAAGTAGGTGGTCTTCTACCTTATAGGTTATAGCTCCAAGTAATGGCCTGACATGAAAATGGAACTGTCTGCTCTATATTTATTTATCTTAATCTTAATCCATAATCTTAAAGACCACTGTCAGGTTCCCTCTCAGTCTTCATTTCTCTCACAGACTCCAGTTTGAGGAATCTATAGCCATCAGTATTTTACATTTCAATTCAATTTCTACTTAAGCCTTGGAACTGCACAGAGGCATATTTATCCCTAAATTCAATAAGGAAAATAAACAATAAAAGGAGGTCAAATCTTGTCAGAAAAGTGTATAAATTACAATATAATTCAGAAACAGTATCTGCAGAGCAACCAAGTACAATGAGATCCCAGTAAAAGTCATTCTGAATGCTTACCCTGTGTTCAAAAGCAGACTGAGTTTGCTGTCGATAGAGTGTTTTCAATGGACCTCCATCTTTCCCACCACTCCCACTTCCCATACCTAAGACATCATCAGACAGGTGCATAAGCATATTATAATAACAAACAGATATCAAAGTGAATCAGCATGGAAATACTGTTAAATACCCAACAGAAGTGATTATCAAGAAAATTGACCAGATGTCTACTTTGCTTCAAGAGGGACTTCCACCCAAAACATCAACGTGTATAAGACTTGTATATACATTTGGGGGCCCAGTTAGCTGGATGTCTATCCTGCGATGCAGCACGAGTGGGATCAGTTCTCGCACTGGCAGAGGTTGCCAGGAAGGACTCTCCTTCTCAACTTCTGGTCTCGCTGAGGTGTGGTGACCCTCAAGTTAAACTACCACCAGCTGTGTGTAATGGTAGAGCTGCACTATAGTCTAGTGAATGTTAAAAGTCACATGACACCAGGTTATAGACCAACAGCTTTTATTTGAAATCACAAGCTTTCAAAGCGCTGCCCAGTTGTCAAGTGAAGTGACTTCACCTGATAAAAGGGGTAGTTCCCCGAAAGCTTGTGATTTCAAATAAACCTGTTAGACTATAACCATGGTGTCATGTGACTTTTGACATTATCCAAACCCAATCCAACACCGGCACCTCCACACTATAGTCTGGAAAAACTATGTTGACAAATGTCCTTCTGAAGGTTTGCAGCTTGGGTTGTGGATGAGACTGCTGGCTTGCTCGCCAAGTTGGCTGGTTATCATACAGATGCTTTGTCACCATACTAGGTAACATCATCAGTGCAGCCTCCAATGAAGCGATGTTGTTCTACTCCGCCTGGAATTTACATGATCCAGTCTGTTCTTAACAGAGTCTGAACTGATCATGTTACCATTCATGGCGACAAAACGACTGTACGATGGCCATCTAGCTCAGCAAGTAAGCCAACAACCTCAAGAGAATACTGAGCTTTGTTTTTTGATTTTTTAAAAATTTCAGCTATGTGAGAGATATTTTTCATTCATCTTACTCCTTCTTCAATCACCAACTTTATTTCTTTTCATATCTGCTTTTTTCTTGTCCTTTTAATTCTTAAATTGATCTGAAACATTAACATGTGTGCTTCAAGTACATACCAATCACACTGTAATCCCGCTGTCCAAAACTGAAATCCTGAACAAACTGTTATCCTAAAATTATTTCCACTTGGTCCCACAACTTTCAGCTTCGGAATCTGAGACACTGCAACAACTGGGCAAAGCGCTTGGAGTGGGAGAAAAACATTCATAGAGCTGAGCTGTGATTGTGAATGGTGCCTTCAAAATTATTGTGTTTCTGCTTCTGTGTAACTGTAGCATAGGGTCCTTAACCTGGTAATAGCAGGTACATCACAAGTCAGCCAGAGCGGCTGATTATGCCGTGTGTACGGTACGTGCCTTGCACGCGTGTAAAGAGGGAGCAATTTGTCTGTAGTGGGGCTGACATCAATGAAGGTAACATAGAAAAAGGGAAAGAGGGCAAGAAAGAGATTGATTATTGTGCACAAGTGGAAGGGGGCATGCACTAACATGCGCACTTGCAGGGGGCTGTGGGCATGAGTCAAGATGCAAAAGGCACTAATTACTGCATGTGTACATGTTAAAATGGGATTAGACTGGAAAAATGGTTTGGGAAACACAGGTGTAGGGGGTATCAATTGGTACCTGAGACAACCGGAAATAATGTAAGCACCTTCAAATATATATTATGAATGCACTGGAGTTTACAAGCCTATTTTTTGCATCTTTTAGATCTCAGGTACATATTTATGTCTAATTATCAATACTACATTATTATTAAAATGCATCTATTAATATATACACATATTTAGATCTGTTTTATACACCAGTGGTTAGGTATTCAAATAGTAAGGTATAATCAAGCAAATTCTGAACTCCAGAAATGCTTTCACTCGAAACATTTTAAAGTGAAGAATTTATGATGCACTTCAACAGCTCTAAATTTAAAATGTTAGCTTGTGACCATTTTAAGTATTTACATTCAATACTTAAGTGAAGTTGACAGCCATGTTCATATAAGGTTTATTGAGAAACTTCAAATGGCTTATGTTCTAATTACAAATTTACAATGCAACCTATTAACCAAACAGTGTTTCTGTGTGAATCATTACCTATATATTAAAACGCTTGCACCTACTGAATTTTCCTGGGCTTAGATATTAATAAACAGAAACTGCTTACACAACTTTGCATACATATATCTACATCCTACCCTTCAGCAAGTGTTCCAGAATCACTGGCAGGGAGAAGCAATTACACTGTGTTAAGTTCATATAGGCAGCTTCTATTGTATCCGTGGAGATGGGAATTTAAACAGAAATATAAAAATATCGACATAATACAACTCTTCAAAATGTGAATTTCAGATCCTCGTCTAATAATCTCCTCAATCCTGATTCACCTAGAACTTGACTTGGTCCCAACTAAAATTTAATGGAAAACCTAGTATTCATTTTAAAATGTGTTGCTGACTTTTACAATGGTAACTTTTTCCTACTGAAATCATTTTCTTTAATAATCACTTTCTTGTAATTCACATACACTTTTACGTAAATTATTTTTCAAACTGTAATGACAGGGAAAAAAAAAATGAAAAAACCTTATATAAATTTGGTGTTAAAAGTTTTAGCTGTGCCTTTGATAAGGAAACAGTGCAGACTTACCGATACTTCTGTATAGGCCTTTGGTTCACATAAGCTAATTTTCTTTAAAAAGGAGTAAACAATACATAGCAAAAGTGCACACAATTTTGTAAATTTCTTTTTACAAGAGAAAAATGAGCTCATGCGAGGTTGTACTGAAGAAAGGACAATACAGAATTAAAACACACTACTTAAAAATTATGTAAAGAAACATAGTTTTAAGCAAGAGATAGTAGGAACTGCAGATGCTGGACAATCTGAGATAACAAAGTGCAGAGATGGATGAACATAGCAGGCCAAGCAACATCAGAGGAGCAGGAAGGCTGATGTTTCAGGCCTAGACGCTTCTTCAGAAACGTCTGCCTGCCTGCTCCCCTGATGCTACTTGGCCTGCTGTGTTCATCCAGCTCTGCCCCTTGTTATCTTAGTTATAAGGAAATCAGCCTTAATTTGATCAGCAGGTAAGTATATAATGAAATTAACAATATAAACGAATGAATAAAATAAGCATTGAACTGCACACAGAAACCAGAACATTCAACAAGACAAATATTTAATGAACTATGCAATGAATGAATGAAGTGATTCCCGATAACTAATAGCCATGATTCAGTCAATTCCTAGTTCAAATTCCCCCATTTTATCTCCATTATCAATTTCTATGACAGAAAATTGCTAGGGCAAATTTGTAGATAACTTCTAAGCTTTTGAGTTACTAGTAACTGTTTAAGTGCAGAGCAAAAAAAAAAGTTTAAATTTGCCATTTACAGAAATGTACATTAGTTTGATTTGTTTTTCTTAAATATCTTCTCACTTGCCAATTAACATCAAAACAATTTTCATTTTAGCATGCTTTCTTCCCCTTAATTCAGTTGCATTTTTCTGATTGTTTGCTTTAATATAAAGTAACCAAAAACACCTTAGGCACTGAGCAAACTGGATTTCTGAAAAATAGTTTTTCTTTACATTAATCAATCCTACCAGAGGCAGTTAGAAGCAACTCTTCATTGAAAGACACAGTTTTCCTCAGACAGACTGGACTCGCATAGCCAGAATGAGGAGGAGTAAGGCTGTGCAGAGCCTCCAAGCGAAGGAGATGTGTACTTTTATGAAATGGGGAACCGGAAGAGAGAGGAGGGGAACTGGGAAAGAAGAAAATCCTAGGCCCCTCATGGGAAGGTGCTGCTGGAGAAAGGTTGCAGAAAAAAATGAAAAGAAGTTGGAGATTCAGAAGATCATGCACAGAAGATGAAGAAAACATCACAATGGGAAGTCATACAAAAGCAAAACAAATTAAATATACATGTGGCAAAAAAAAACACATATACACAAATTACACAAAGAACCAATGAAAACCTTCAGAGGCTGATTCAATCAATTGATAAAAACAAATGCTTTTTTACATATTGACATAAAATGATACACTTATAAAGGGCATGAAGCATTTTCTGTACAATTGAAAAAGTTTAGTCCTTTGGGATTTTAAATTTCTTAGAACTTAGGTCTTTTTAAGAAAATATTAGCAAAAAAGTTTCCTTACAGTTCAGATATAACATTTTAAACTAACTGAAACAATTTGGAACACCTGTCAATTAAATACTTGGGATAGCTGACCCATACATGGATAACATTATCCCAGTGGGTGCATAAAATGAAGAATCTTTCTCCAGCACCTCTTTCTTCGTTTTGCTCCACCTACAAAGCCCTTCCCAAAGCACGAGAAATAATTGCTTAACACTGATGCAACACACCTTCTTAAAGCAGAATTGTTGTCTTACCAATGATTTATGCATTTAAAATCAAAAACCTATGTTTAATTACACTATTGATCTGTAGTTCTGGACAAGCTTTTTGTTTGAAAATGTGTCCATAAACAAACTTGCAACCTAGCTAAAAGGATGTGAATATTAAATTCACAAACTACTACAGACATTCCACGTAGACATTTAAATCCAAACAAACTATTTTAAACGTGAGCACAATAAAGAAAACGTCCAGACTAAATTTGGCTCATTCCATTCTCTGGATTCCTTTAAAAAAAAGTGTCTTTCATAAAAGTGGAGAAAAAAATGGCTATTCCTAAAGTAAAAACTAATTGTTCCATATTTTGCTGTTAAAATAATAGCAAAACTGTCAGCGTGTGCCCTCATTACAACTGTCAGAGATTCCTAGATTCTCTACGATGCGTATGTTAAACTTCACACAAATGGAAATCTTTAGAATGCAAAATCCTGAATGACTTCCAGCTTAATTTTACTGCATTTGTTTCACTGACTGAAACCCTTGAAAAAGGTCAACTTGTTGAATTGGACATAACTGGGTATGTAGCAATTTTTCAAGTTTGTGTGTGTCACTGGACAATTTTTCTACACCAAAAGACCCTAATTTTATATCTGTGGAATGCCAAAAGTCTCCAGTATTCATAACTTTTTGAAGTAAAAACTAACAGTGCATTCATAGTCTTTCGGGTGGGAAAATCAACCTATTCAACTCTCATTGATACAGAAGGCAGTAACAATGCAGTATCCTTTAAAAAAGATTGTTCAGCAATGGCCTTGACATGCACACCGAATCCAGTTTGCAATGTCTACTTATTAAAAAAATTACATCACAGGGCATGGGCACCGCTGACCAGGCAGCACTTGATACCTATTCCAAACTCCCTCGAGAAGGCGGTGGGGAATTGCTGCAGTTGGAACATCCACTGTTAGGTAAGGAGTTTCAGAATTTTGACGAGCACAAAGACTAAAGACAATGTTTTTGGTCTTTCCAAAAAGGTTAGCTGGAGGACAGTTCCACTCAAGTAATGTGAAATATCAGACAATTAACCTGAGAATTTAGAAACTGTAGGGGGATCAAGAAAGGTGGAGGGATAGAACTAAACAGCATCAACATATAGTGGAAAATCAATGCTGTGCTTTGATAATGGAGGCCAAGATTAGTTCCTTAGGGGACAAAGAGCTAACAATATGAGATCAGGAACAGAGAAGCCATTGCAGATGACTCTTTGGCTATGACTGGACACAGGTTACTGTGTGACGGGAGATAAATATTTGGGGCCTGGGAAAAGGCACAGGAGGAGGTAAAAAGACAAGTATCACACAGCAAATTGCTAGGTAAGGGTAGGTGGAAGTTTAGTGCATGAAATAAATGAACAAATCTCCCCCATGGAGGGGAGCAACTCCTCCAGAAAAAATAGAAGGGTTCAGAATTATTAAAATGTGCTCAGTGATGGGAGTCATGTTGAAGATAATAAAGATGATCTAATAAATATGAAAGCTGGTCAGGGAATAACCGGTAACTGTGAAACAAGTAGGAGAATGGCTTGTTCATGTACTTCACTGTTCTGGTTATCTTTGGTACATACTTCCAGAACTTCAATTTTTCACAGTGGACCCGCATTTTCAGGCTTCTGTACTCTTTCTTCAATTTCTACCCTTAATAAAGTTGAAGCAGACTTTGGTGTTGGCCTATTTTTTTTTCAAATGTTCTTCTCTCATCATTTAACAATATCTGCTTTTTTCTTGTGTAGGTTGCAGTTCCCAAAATTGGGTTGTCTCATTTTTTTGGCATGTTGTATTTAATTCCTTGCTCCTTTCCAAGTCAATCAAAATGCTTTGATTTTCAGCATGCTAACAAAAACATTTGTCTGTCATTGTCCTTTACAGCAAAGTCTTGCCAGCAATTTTCTTTTAATGCTTCAACTTCTGACCCCAGAAAAGTAACAAAACAGCCTAGATGAAGAGTTTCATACAAAAAATATGGACAAAACTACTGCCCAAGTTTCTCTAGTTGGACCAAAAACAAAACAAAAAAAAATCCTCAAATGCTAAAGGAAAATCCAACTGTTTCAGTTTTTGCTGTTGTCTTAAGAAAATTATAATAAACTAAATAAATGCTGTTAAAGATGAAATATGTGTACTTTAGCAGATTCACGATGTCTGTAGCTGCATCCATGATCTCACAAGGGCACATTCCTATTGCTACCAATGTACAATAATTCTAGAACTCCATTTACCCACTACCATTTCAAACATATCAAAAGGTTTCCAACATGCAGAAATTAGAAGCAGTCCTTCAGTCAAAACAAACTTTGGGTATCTTTTGAACTACCTTCTGAACGTTGTTGATCATGACTCAGACATTTTTACTCAAAAAAAGCACATACACCTGAATAGAACAGGATGAACACACAATGACAATTTATAATTCAAATCTTTAGATGTCTGTAAGCCAAGTTACAGCCAATTCAAGCTGAAAATTAAGGGGTCTGAAAAATTATTTCAACCCAGACAGAGTACCCAATTTAATCATTTTCCCGAAGACAGACTTTAGCTCAGCTTTTGTATGTTAAAAAAAAAGTGTCCAGCTAACATAAACAGTTAAATTTCCACAGCATCTGAATTCATTCATTGTGATTGAAAGACTTAATGAAAAATAATTCCTCATTCAATTCAGTTTGCTGCTCTCTAGCTCAACAAGAGGAATAAGGTTTAGTCAAACAGAATGAGGTGTTTCAAGTGCAAAGAAACATAAATTTACAACAAAAAAAAGAAGCGGGGTGGAGGTGCCTTACCAGTTTTAGGTGTCAAACTCAAATCTGTGTCAGAAGAGGAGGACTGTCGACTGTAGGACTTGGAAGGTGAAAAGGAATAGGTTTGATTTTTCAGTGGGGTGGAGGGTCCAGATGAATGAGTAACAGGGTTGGGATCTTCACTGAAGGGAACCCTGCCAGAAGAAGCGGGAAACACATTCAGTAACCCTGTGTTAAGGATCTAAGCAATAATGGAATGATCCAAGTACAGGGGAGACAGCAGTTGCTTCTACGTGCAGGCTGGGGACAACGCCAAAAGGCAAAGAACCGCTGTCCATACACTGAAGATTGTGGGGAAACATATGGCTACCCAGGTTTGTCAACAACACACAAGAAGCAGGTTATAAATTCTGGAACACAAATCAAACCATGTACTAGAAACCTGAGCAAGATGATTGTGTAAATAAAACAGCATGAAATATGACTTTAAAATTACACAATGCATTTTAACTAGATAACAAAAGAAAGCTCGAAGATGCGGAACTGAAACTCATGTTTCCTTATTCCGGAACACCAAAATAGTGCATCACAGCTAAAAATGAAAACAAAAAAGATTTGTTAAGTGAAGCTTCTGCATGTTTTATTCAAGTTACTGGTAAACTAGAAACCAAAACTTCCTCTGTACTTTATCTTTAGAAATGCTACGCTGATATCTACTTAAAATTTGATCAATATATTTCTTGGTTCTGGAAGCTGGACTACCAGTTAAACCAAGAAGGGCTTGAAAATTTATGGTACCTCCCTACACTACCTGCCTAGCATTACTCACTGAACCCTCTGCCTGTGGCCCGTCTATCCCCATCTCCTCAGCCTGTGCAGTCTCATACCAGTGTAGATGAGTGTAGGAACAGATACAGAGAAGTTCTGAGTTAGTCTCGAGCCCGTAGCAGTGTGAATTGGGCTGTTGTGAGTCGAACGGCATCCATGGCTTGGCTGATGCACCAAAGGAGACCTGACAGAAAGAAGCAGGAGCCAGGAGAAAAAAAATACACACTGTAGAACTGTCAATGTTAAAAAAAAACAAATGTGAGGGAGTAAAGATATAAAGCAAGCATCTTCACTTTTTGGGATAATATACAAGTAGGATTACCAGAAACAATGGAATTACCCAATAGGAAATATCTGCAGACATAACCAGCATGCACGTATTAGAGCCGTTCAAACGTGACATGAAAAGCTGAGGAGATGGACAGTGAAACTCAAGGTTAACACACATTCAAATCAGTTTTAAGATTACAAACTGGTTTTTAGATCATTATTTGCAAAAGCTTGAAGATCTCAAACTGTACATGTTTAAAAGTACTTCACATCATACAATTTTCCAGCCTTCTAGAATTGGCCATGCAAACATTAGCGTTATATGGAAATAAAGACACTGCAACAGCAAAAACAATTCAGAGTTTTACAGCGATGGGATCCGCAGAACTTTATTCACTAGGGGAGCAAATTAAAAAGGTTTATTCCTTTTTCTGATGACATTTTGTTGGCATGGCTCTCTTCAAGTATTTCACTTTATGAAACAATGATGAGGGCAAGTAACCCATCTATTTTCTTGGCCAATATTGCTGAGATAGCTGTTACGGCATATGCAAGGAAAAAGCACCACTGGCACATCCTCCCATATAATTAAAATACCTCCACTTTGTTGACAACATTCAAAAAGATGAATTGATCTATAATTGCAAAGGGCATTATTCAAAATAAATCACTAATCGTGAAAAGGCTCTATTTCACCCTTGAAAATTAAGAACTTATAAAATGAGAGCCTCACCGAAAAATATCTGTCATACTTCCAAAATGTCTCTTTCCAATTTATTTTTAATAATATTTTTGACAAGTTTGATCATTAATACTTTCACCGAATTATTAATTTACATAAGTGACATTCAGTTCCTCTGAACACCGATGAAATCAGGGCTGCTCCGTTCCTGAACTCCATATTCCCACTTCTGTCCCAGAATACCTATGGATAACCTACAAATCTGACAAAGAAAGCTATAAATCTCAGATTTAAAATTTACAATCAATGTTGTATCAACAGACATTCACGGAAGAGAAATCCAAGGTTCGGTTCCGCCTTTGACTAGTTCACCAGTTATCAACTTGTCAAGAATAGAAATGTAATATTTCATTGGATCTTTGTATTCACAGTCTTAGGAATGGACACTGTACCAGCTGTGCTCTGCTGTCATTTAGTGTTTTTAACCAAACTACATCCATTGGAATATTCTAAGGTCAAGGAAGATGTTTGACAAATGCAGACCATTCCTTTTCCATAATGATTTATGGAATGGATATTGCATATGGGATTTCTATTTCAGAAACATTTATAAATAATGCATTTTATTAAAATGGTTTGAGTATGGGCAATTTATACACAAGGTTCATGGTGACTGCCTATTCACCTTTGGGACCATGGTTTTACAAACAATCAAAATAACTTTTGTTCCCCACCAGATGTAAACTCATCTGTCCCATTAACCAAATGAGATATTAAATTCAAAAGCTAGCAATGACTTTTTTTTAAACAATGAACCTTCTGATAGAAGTATCACTTTTGATAGTTACCAAAAGAACTGTAGATGCTGTAAATCAGGAATAAAAATAATTTGCTGGAAAAGCTCAGCAGGTCTGGCAGCAACTGTGAAGAAAAAAAGTCAGGATGAATGTTTCGGGTCCGGGGACCCTTCCTAAAAAAAAGACGATAGCTAGGAAAAAGTGTTGGTTCACGCTGAACAGAGGGAGGGGAAGGGGACAGAGAGTAAATGATAGGTGGGGACAGAGCCAAAGAGAGTAGAGCAGTTGGGTAGATAAAGGAGTTGATGATGATCTGGGTAGGAGGGTGAATAGCTGTTAATGGGGACTGTTAGTGACTAACGATAGCTAACTAAAGATAAGCAGGCTATATGATAACAAGATAATAAAATGTGAGGCTGGATGAACACAGCAGGGCAAGCAGCATCTCAGGAGCACAAAAGCTGACGTTTCGGGCCTAGACCCTTCATCAGAGAGGGGGATGGGGGGAGGGAACTGGAATAAATAGGGAGAGAGGGGGAGGCGGACCGAAGATGGAGAGTAAAGAAGATAGGTGGAGAGGGTGTAGGTGGGGAGGTAGGGAGGGGATAGGTCAGTCCAGGGAAGACGGACAGGTCAAGGAGGTGGGATGAGGTTAGTAGGTAGCTGGGGGTGCGGCTTGGGGTGGGAGGAAGGGATGGGTGAGAGGAAGAACCGGTTAGGGAGGCAGAGACAGGTTGGACTGGTTTTGGGATGCAGTGGGTGGGGGGGAAGAGCTGGGCTGGTTGTGTGGTGCAGTGGGGGGAGGGGATGAACTGGGCTGGTTTAGGGATGCAGTGGGGGAAGGGGAGATTTTGAAACTGGTGAAGTCCACATTGATACCATATGGCTGCAGGGTTCCCAGGCGGAATATGAGTTGCTGTTCCTGCAACCTTCGGGTGGCATCATTGTGGCAGTGCAGGAGGCCCATGATGGACATGTCATCAAGAGAATGGGAGGGGGAGTGGAAATGGTTTGCGACTGGGAGGTGCAGTTGTTTGTTGCGAACTGAGCGGAGGTGTTCTGCAAAGCGGTCCCCAAGCCTCCGCTTGGTTTCCCCAATGTAGAGAAAGCCGCACCGGGTACAGTGGATGCAGTATACCACATTGGCAGATGTGCAGGTGAACCTCTGCTTAATGTGGAATGTCATCTTGGGGCCTGGGATGGGGGTGAGGGAGGAGGTGTGGGGACAAGTGTAGCATTTCCTGCGGTTGCAGGGGAAGGTGCCGGGTGTGGTGGGGTTGGAGGGCAGTGTGGAGCGAACAAGGGAGTCACGGAGAGAGTGGTCTCTCCGGAAAGCAGACAGGGGTGGGGATGGAAAAAATGTCTTGGGTGGTGGGGTTGGATTGTAAATGGCGGAAGTGTCGGAGGATGATGCGTTGTATCCGGAGGTTGGTAGGGTGGTGTGTGAGAACGAGGGGGATCCTCTTGGGGCGGTTGTGGCAGGGGCGGGGTGTGAGGGATGTGTCGCGGGAAATGCGGGAGACGCGGTCAAGGGCGTTCTCAATCACCGTGGGGGGGAAGTTGCGGTCCTTAAAGAACTTGAACATCTGGGATGTGCGGGAGTGGAATGTCTTATCGTGGGAGCAGATGCGGCGGAGGCGGAGGAATTGGGAATAGGGGATGGAATTTTTGCAGGAGGGTGGGTGGGAGGAGGTGTATTCTAGGTAGCTGTGGGAGTCGGTGGGCTTGAAATGGACATCAGTTACAAGCTGGTTGCCTGAGATGGAGACTGAGAGGTCCAGGAAGGTGAGGGATGTGCTGGAGATGGCCCAGGTGAACTGAAGGTTGGGGTGGAAGGTGTTGGTGAAGTGGATGAACTGTTTGAGCTCCTCTGGGGAGCAAAAGGCGGCGCCGATACAGTCATCAATGTACCGGAGGAAGAGGTGGGGTTTGGGGCCTGTGTAGGTGCGGAAGATGGACTGTTCCACGTAACCTACAAAGAGGCAGGCATAGCTGGGGCCCATGCGGGTGCCCATGGCCACCCCCTTAGTCTGTAGGAAGTGGGAGGAGTCAAAAGAGAAGTTGTTGAGTGTGAGGACGAGTTCCGCTAGGCGGATGAGAGTGTCGGTGGAGGGGGCCTGGTCGGGCCTGCGGGACAGGAAGAAGCGGAGGGCCTTGAGGCCATCTCCATGCGGAATGCAGGTGTACAGGGACTGGACGTCCATGGTGAATATGAGGTGTTGGGGGCCAGGGAATTGGAAGTCCTGGAGGAGGTGGAGGGCGTGGGTGGTGTCACGGACATAGGTGGGGAGTTCCTGGACCAAAGGGGAGAAAATGGAGTCCAGATAGGTGGAGATGAGTTCGGTGGGGCAGGAGCAGGCTGAGACGATGGGTCGACCAGGGCAGGCAGGTTTGTGGATTCCCTTCCCCCACTGCATCCCTAAACCAGCCCAGTTCATCCCCTCCCCCCACTGCACCACGCAACCAGCCCAGCTCTTCCCCCCCACCCACTGCATCCCAAAACCAGTCCAACCTGTCTCTGCCTCCCTAACCGGTTCTTCCTCTCACCCATCCCTTCCTCCCACCCCAAGCCGCACCCCCAGCTACCTACTAACCTCATCCCACCTCCTTGACCTGTCCGTCTTCCCTGGACTGACCTATCCCCTCCCTACCTCCCCACCTACACCCTCTCCACCTATCTTCTTTACTCTCCATCTTCGGTCCGCCTCCCCCTCTCTCCCTATTTATTCCAGTTCCCTCCCCCCATCCCCCTCTCTGATGAAGGGTCTAGGCCCGAAACGTCAGCTTTTGTGCTCCTGAGATGCTGCTTGGCCTGCTGTGTTCATCCAGCCTCACATTTTATTATCTTGGAATCTCCAGCATCTGCAGTTCCCATTATCTCTGATCTCTATATGATAACAAGGCCTGGTGTGTGGGGGAGAGGGCTAGGACAAGGGAGTTTAGATGCTTAAATTACTGAACTCAAATGTTGAGTCCAGAGGACAGCAGGGTCCCCTGCAACCAGCTATGGTGTTACACATTTACCCTCCTCCCTCCCCAGTATCCAAGTGCACAAACATACCTTCCAGGCAAAGCAACAATTCATCTGCACTTCCCAGAATCTAGTCTACTGCATTCACTGCTCACAATGTGGTCACAAAACGTAGACTGGGTGGCTGCTTCACAGAACATCTGCATTCTGCTCGCAAAAAACAAAGACCCTGAACTACCTGTTGCCTGCCACTTGAACACACCACCCCATTCCCTGGGCAACATCTGTCTCTCTGGCTTGCTGCAGTGTTCCAGCGATGCTCAGCACGAGTTGGAAGAACAACACTTCATCTTCCACTTGGGCGCACAGCAGCTCTCCGGACTCAATATCAAGTTCAATAATTGTACAGCCTAAACACTACCCTGTCCCAGCCCCCTACCCACACACCAGGCCTTGTTATTACATAGCCTGCTGTTGCACACTACCTATTGTTCATCACTGACAGTCCCCAGCTGGAAGGGAGAGAGAAAAAGAGAGAGACAGAGAAACGGAAGAGGGAAAGAGATAGAGATACACGGACAGAGGAAGAAACACACATCGATAGAGAAGCACAGGTCCTCGGGTGCGGCAGAGATACAGAGGTAGCCCAGATAAGACATGAGTGGATGGGTGGGGAGGGGGAGGGGGCTGTAGACAGAGAGATAGGGATGGAGTTGGGTATAGCAGAGAAATTCAGCGTTCCAGGCCCGAGGCGAATCTCCAGTTTGTCCTTGAACCCTGGTCATGGATCGTGACCGCACAAGATCCTCACCCAGCACCTCAACCAGAGAACACCTGGTCCAGTCCTCGCCTCAGCAGAAAGCACGTAGTGGTGATGGTGGAAGCTAGTTGAAAAACTGAATGCCATCAAATCTCATGAGGGGCTAGCTGTAGCCACTGTTTTTTGAACACCCTGTGTCCCTGGATCAATCAACCCACCATAGGAAGGGTATTATTAAACTGGAAAAGATGCAGAACGTTGCCAGGAATGGAGGGCTTGAGTTAGAACAGGCTGGGTCAACTTGGACTTCATTCCCTGGAGCATAAGAGGTTGAGGAGCAAACTAACTGCAGTTTATAAAAATCACAAAATTATCAAATGAATAGTAAAGGTTTTTTAATCCCTTGGATTGGGGAGTTCAAAACCAGAGGGTATATTTTTAAGGCAAGAGGGGAAAGCTTTAGAAGGGACTTGAGGGGCAACTTTCTCCACACAGAGGATTGGTGCCTATAATCGAACAAACTGCCAGATGAAGTGGTAGATGCAGGTACAGTTACAACAAATAAAAGACATTTGGGCAGGTACATAAATAGGGCAGGTTTAGAGGGATAAGGGCCAAACACAGGCAAATGGAACTAGTTTAGCTTAAAGAAACCTCTTCGGCACGGACGAGTTGGGCTGAAGGTCTGTTTCCATGCTGTCTGACTCTACGACTACTCCCAACAGCAGATTTATGCTCGCTACAGAATTAGTAGGAAAAAAATCACCTGCATCCTAGCAATTCTTAACTTTTGACAGAACTGGAATTTTATGCAAGCCAGAGACCTAACCGTCATTGCCCAAATCATAATAAGTCACTTCACTCCACTTTATCTCAGGTAGTTTGAGAAGAGCTGCTATGCTGTTCAGAAGGCGTAAATTATTTTAAAACAAATATAGCCAACCTACGTACACGTAATCCTTACTTTCATCCACTGGCATCACTAAAACAGCTCTGGAGAAAAAGTTGCCTAGATCTGACTGGCAGCTTGAAGTACACACTTTTTTTCAAAAACGAATTAAAGGAAATTGTCTGTGGGCACATGGTATTGCACAGAAGTTAGAAGCACACTTGGAAATTACAATATTGATGTTCCTTTTATATTCTGACCAAGATAATATCAAGAACTCATGAATTTCAGCAGCATAATCAGATGTCTTGAGCAACTTGGTAGGTACTCCAAAAAGGCTTCAGTTAATACCAAATGAGCCTGGCACTAAACCTTGACCTGTCACAGGGTTTTTGGCTCGACTCAAATCAACATTACGAATATTATCATCCTTACAAAGCTGACAATCAGCAAGGAGAATCTTAGAGTGGCTGAAAACATCTCAAATGAATTTATAATAAAGTATACAACAGGAGTACCATCACATAGTAAATTTCTGAACTTTCTGCAAGATATTTGTGGATTGTCGTTTTAATTGCCTCATCCAAGACCTTGTTTGATGTCAGAAATGACATGCATTAACACCAGTATGAAATTAAGATACTAATTCAAGTAGTTTGAGGGTTCTACTAGGTCCTATATTTACTGACATTTCCATTTTCATTTCTGCAATTCAGCAATAAAATTTCTGGATTTCCTGGACTACTGAAGTTAAAACAGTTCAGTTTAATCTTCCATTAATCCAGCTCTTTAAAAAGACCATAATCTTAACATAGCCTCCATTTCTAGGACATTTTTCCACCTTGTTTCTCTTACTTTTGGGCACAATAAAAAGGAACAAGTCATATTTTGGTAACTAATCCTTCACTCATCCAGAATACCCACAACTCTCATTCATAAATTATCTTGTTCTCTGATCCGCAAGACTGATATCGTTCTCGGAATTTCCACAAACTCTTTGTAATCATTTGTCAGAGCGATTTTGCAGCGTTACAGAAGTAAATGGGATATTTTAGTGGCTAGGTCTTCCAAACACTCATTCAGACATATCCACTTGCTAAATTAACAGGCGGTGAACAACAAGAGAAGATTGTTGGTAACTGTCACTCAGATGCATTCACAATAATTTTCATTCATTTCCAAATCAAATGCCAGCACTTGCTAATTGACATAGGGCTGTTCTCCCTTCGAAAATGAACTTCACATTTTCCACGTATGTTTCATTTGCCAACTTTTTGCTCACTTAATCTCTGTTAACTGTTTTGTTTCCTCTCATAACTTGCCTTGCCCCTAATTTCGAGAGTCTGCAAATTTGGCTACAGTACATCCACTTCCTTCGTCGAAGTCACTGATTGCGTAAACAGCTGCAGTCCCAGGACTGTTTCCTCTGGAATCTCACTGGTTAGAGGTTGCAAGCCCCTTTTTCCCCAATCGCTATTTCCTCCCCATTAGCCAATTTTCTACCCATGTCAATATACTACCTCAACACAGTGGGCTGTTGTCTTAAGACTTAGTACCTCACAGAATGTTTTGTCGAACACCTTCCGGAAGTCCAAATACAACAGATCTACTAATTCCCATTCCAAAACTGTTTCCTTTTAGAAGTTTCAAAGTAGTTAGCAAAGCCAGATGTCATGTCTTTGTCTATTTTAAACAAAATACACCACTTCTTAGAACAACAAAATATCAAGCACCATGCTCCAATGTAGCACAGAATTTCAAAACATGGCACTCAAATTTACAGACACTTCTTTTACATATCTTAAAATTAAAATTACAAATTCTATGAAGGGCAGAATACACTATACATTGCCGACCTCAAGAATACATGCTAACTGGAACAAAAATAACATTTAATAAATTTTCAGGTATGAGCAGAATTAGCACTCAGTTCCCCATCGACAATTAAGCATACCAGACCTTCACTGTGCAGACGGAAGGGGTAGATGGATGGGACTACAATTCCATGACACAGAGTGAACTTGCCTAATCTTGACTGGTCATAAAACATAGTAGAAATTTGAAATGTTGTGGTATTTGCTTAGAGCTTTTTATAAAGGCAGAAAAACCACAGTCCTAATCTGTGCTTGCTTAGATACGTGTCTCCAGTTGCCAGAACTGACTTTATAGCCCTGGGCCAGGAAAGGAAAAGTCAGATTGCCCATTTTTCCTGGTCACCTAATAACCACTATTTGTTAAATAAGTGGATGTCAGGAAAGTGCATGATGAAATGCTGCAAACCCATACAACTGACGTTAGTCCCCTGGACTACAGGCAGAAGACGCAATCCATGCTTGGTTAGTAGCACGTGATTAATGCTGGTAATGGACAGGACCTTGTGACACAAGAACTGTGATGGCTCCACCACCAATAGGTTACGTAGGAACACAGAAGAAAGGAAGAGGCCATTCGACCCACAAGCCAGCTCCACCATTGGATATGGCCTTGGCTGATTAATGAACTCAATAGCCTCATTTCCTCCATCTTCCCACCGCCTCAATATTCTTCAATGCCTTTCGTCACAGAGCTGTATCTATCTCCTTCTTGAAGACAATGTTTTGACCTCAATCAATCTCTATGTAGTGAATTCTAAAGGCTCAACTCTCTGGGAGAAGAAATTTCTTCTGCTCTCAATCCCAAAAGATTTTCTCCTTATCCTTATCAAGACCAGTGACTTGAATTCATAGTGACAGTGGAAAACGCCTGTCAAAATGTTACAACAACACTGTGGCTGTGTTTTTCTGTAATTTAAGTAAACATACTAAATATATAGATATATAAACATTGGACTGAATGAAGGCTTGCATTTCTGATTATGCAGCTGAAATAACATGTTCTATGCAAATGTTCAGTCACAGGATGAGAGAACTATGGGAAAGTCAACATATATGATGAAACCATAACGATTATTTTAGTTTCAAAATACTGTGCAAAACAAGGTGCAAATTCTGATTCAGGTGTAGCATTGTAATCTCAGAGGTTTGAGGGATTATACATACTTTCTTTGTCTCAATTTATAATTCATTGAATCTTGTGCTTAACTTTTTTCTATGTCATGCACTTGAACGATTGTGCTTTTAGAGCACTAGCAATTCCAAGAAATCCTTTTGCACATTCCTTAATTCTGCTTATGAAACTGGATTGCAACATAATATGAAATAATGCAGAGAAAGCTACTGCAGATAATTGTAACTTTATACTTACTCTTTCAGGTCTTTAGATGGGGAACTACATGGAGGTAGGAGTGATGTCGCTGTATTACTCAGTTTATCGAGTGTACATGCAGTCCCAATAGCACGTACAACCAAACCAGATTCACCTTCCAAGTCAAAACACTGCAGGTAGCCCACTACGGCATTGCCTCCCATCTCAAGTACCTTTAGGCCAATTTTTCGTTGGAGTTCTCCTGTTAATATTAAATACTCATTGGTACTCAAGGTGATTTGATCAAATACACAAACTTTATTGCGTGTTCAAGCACCGTGGCATATAAATCAAGATGACATTGTAGGTAAAGCAACTTTTGAGAAACTGGCCTACAACCCAGGTATTTCTAAAAGTTTAAATTTTCTGCAATGATGTGTAAATTAAATAATGAGTTTTGGTACTGATTTTCTCCAATTTCAGGTCAGAACAAACAGCTAGAATAAAATACATGGAATTTTGACGAAGGTGCACAGCCAACTTTCCTGCATGAATGTGCGCTTTCTCAGCAATACTAGGTATCGCATTCCATAGTCAGTAATAATCTAATGTGTAAAAACATTTTTCAACTAAGCATGTAGATTATTTGATGAATTATAGTGCACATTACAGACAGTGCCATAATTAAAGGAACATTACAGGTAAAGCTGTGCTGCAGTACTTGCCGTTGTCAAATCACTGTTAAAAGATTTACTTTGAGGAAATGGTAACTCTAATTGGAAACTCAATCATGGTGGAGAATTTTTGCTTTAACACAAAGACATTGTGACTCACTTTGCAAGAAACCTGCTTGTTTAACAAGTGGAGACAGGACAAATTGGGGTTTTATGATTTCAAACTAATAAATTTGGAATTTTCACAAAGATGCAGAACTAACTTTCTCACTTATAAGTGTGGTTTCTCAGTAGTATTAGGCATCCTGCTCCACATATTTACACAGTATGAATACATCGAGTCTTTTGTCGCATGTCAACAATGGTTAAGCAAACATATATAAACAAGTCAGCCAAAAATTAACAATCATAATTTTACAAATTAAGTAAACTTAAAATTCTAGAAATCTGAAATTAAAATAAGATCCAAAAGGGTGGAATTACAAAACAGATCAATTAGCATGTGTTGAGAATAGATCAGTACAATTTTGACGTGATTATTACAGAGTTTGTCACTTTCTTAGAAGGACACCTAAAATTCAGATCAAGTCTATATGAAAAATTTGGAAATTTCCAAAGTATCTATCCAACAAATTGTATTATTGAAAATGTAGACAACCTAAAAACTTCACTCTCAGGATGTAGCGAACTAAATCGGCCGCTCAGAATATTTGTAAATTGTAACACGTTCAACTATCTCAGATTTGTGAAGTGTCAGGTGCTGGTTACTCCAAGCTATAACGGCCCTAATTTTGGTGTGTAGGTTCAATAACAACACCAATTTTTTCCCCATAGCAACATTTCTGAACATATTGCACATAGCACAATACATAGTTTCTAAAGTCACATTTTCACTACCAATTAAAATTACACCATCAAATAGACTTATATCAACAAATATTCTCCACAAAAATCAGATTTTATTTTACCTGACATCAGTGATATTAGCCTCTGTCTGGCTTCATTCGAAGCCCTGGGTGTGCGTATCCTATCAATCCACTGATATTCTGGATCCTCATTCACTACCAATTCTTCAACAAACCCATGGATTGTTACTGCTTTATAGCATTTAGGAATGGACGTAGCTGTGGAGAAACATAGACTTCAGAGCTTATTCTGCAAAGGAAGGTTAAAAGGTTGCTTTGAAAAAGCATTAGGGTAAAAATATGATGTGAAAACTTCCATTTTCTGATCTGATTTCAATCCAGTCTGAGAGGATTAAAGTTTCTATCTCAATTGGTTGTGTGTGGATCTTACAGGGAATGACTTTTGGCCATCCCAAACTAGACCTCAGCAGCTACCTGCCTATTGAAAAGAGCTTGACAACTTAGCAGTAAACACCTTCAGCAATAACATTGGTATGACAGTTCAAAACATCAACAATACAGAATGCACTCAGGAGTTCTACAATATTGATAGAAATAGCAGGAACTTATGTTGAAAATTACTGCAGAAAGTGCAGAAGTGTTCTATGCACCACAAAGACACATCATCTTTATTTAATTAAAATCTTTGCAGAATTTACTAAGCTGATAATCAGTATATTGCCAAAATTTACAGAAACAAAAACAATTCAGGATTTTTTAAATTTAAAAAATAAACAACTTACTGCAGAAGAACTTGACCCCACACGATGATTGTCTGAAGCGGTTCAAATCATTGAAAAGATCCACTTTCACCATAACGTTAATTTCACCTCGGATACCTGTTTCAAAACAAATAGACCCGTTTACTTGACTACCTCAACAAGGCAATAGAGCCAAGTATGGGTTGACCTTCACAAATTGCCTCCTGGCTTCAAGTGTTGTTGGATTTTTGAACATAATAGAAGTGAATGAAGCTCAAACATGTCCTAAATCTTAGCCTAGTTTTTTCCAGATTTCAGATTTTCCTTGTTTTCAACATACTTATGAGAGTCACCTTCTTTAACTTTCAGTTCATTACTGTTTCATTAGATTAAATTGCAGGAAAAAAATGAGAACCCATTTGCTCCATGCAGCTGATGCAAGTCAGCAACATTGAAAGATACCAATACCTCAGTATTGTTAACTAACAAAATGACAATCAGCACATACTACTGCAAAATGTTCTAAATGTGACACATACTACATATTGGATATCACTCACAGGCAGGCCTTCTTTTATAAAATGTAAAGGCAAAAAGGCTCATAAACATCAAATTTCCAACGCACCATCCACCCTACAAAAAAAAACTTGAGAAGAGGGAGTAACTGAATTCTTCAAAGCAGAGATTGACAGGATTTCTGTTTAGCAATGATGTAGAGTGCTACAGGACCTCATGCAAATAAATAAAGTTAAAACATGGATCAGCCATCATTTCATTGACCAGTGGAACAGACTCATGGGGCTCAATGACCTTTCCCAATGTTTCTGTCCACCTCTTGTTAATAGACTTAAACATGTGCTTAGCAATAACCTGCTCACCACTGCTCAATTTGGGTTTCAAGAGGGCTAGTCAACCTCGGGCCGTTTTAGATCCTTGATTTCAACAAATACTGACAAGACAGCTTAATTCCAAGGTAAGGTGAGAGTGCCTGCGCCTGACATCCAGACTGTAATTGACCTAACCTGGCATGAACAAAGTCTAGCAAAACAGAGTCAATGGGAACTGGGGGTAAGCTCTCCCTTGGTTGGAGTCAAACCTGGCACAGAGTAAGGTTGTTGTGGTTGCTGGAAGTCCGTGATCTCAGCTTCAAGTAATCTCCAGCGGGAGGTCCCACGTACAACCATCTTCAGCTACTTCATCAATGACATTCTGTCCATCATAGGTCTGACATGGGGGCATTTGCACAGTGTTCAGCACCATTCACAACGACTCGGATACTGAAACAGCCCACGTACCAATGCAGCAATATCTGAACAACATCAAGGCTTAGGCTGATATCTGGCAAATCACACATGCTACACAAGTGACAGGCAATGACCATTTCCAACAAGACAGAAGCCAACTGTCTTCCCTTGCCATTCAATGGCATTACCATTGCTGAATTCCCAACTATCAATAAGCCTGGGGAGAAGGGGGGGGGGGGGGGGGGGTTCCACCATTGACTAGAAACTAAACTGGATAAGACAAGAGAATAGGAATCCTGCAACAAGTAAATTACCTCCTGACTCCCAAAGCCTATCTGCAATCTATAAAAGTGCATGTCAGGCATGTGATAGAATACTGCCCAATTTCCTAGATGAATGCAACTCCAACAACATGCAAGCTTGACGCCATCTAAGACAAGGCAGCCCATTTGGCATAACACTGACAAACATTCACTCCCTCCAGCAGTGAGGCTCAGTAACTGCAGCTGGCACCATTATTAAGCTACACTGGAGATAGTCGCTGAGGCTCCTTGGCCAGGACTTCCCAAAGCCGCGATCACTAACATCAAGAAGGGCAAGGGCAGCAAATACACGGGAACATCACAGTCTGCAAATTCTTCCCCAAGTCACTAACCAACCTGACTTGGAAGCATTTCGCCATTTCCTTCCTGTCATGGATTCAAAATCCTGGATTTCCCTCGAATAACATGGCCGGTTCACTTATATTAAACGAACTGCAGCAGTCCAAGGAGGCAGTTCTCAAGGGCAATTTGGTTTGGCAAAAATGCTGGCACATTCAGTGACACATACGTTCCATGGCAGAAAAAAAATTCAAAACTGCCAAACAAATGGCCCTTTCATTCATTACAGCTTCATTTTACCTTTAATGCAAAGGTAGCGAGTTACATAACTTTGGCCATTCTAAAACCATGTTACATTAGTAAGTCTTTATGAGCAAACTACATAAATTCTCAATAAACTGGTAATTAATGTCAGCAATTACCTATGAGGTAAGTGACTACTGAAAGAAGAGTCCTGAAAGTCAGATGTAGTAGCTAGAGGTCTGAAACAAGTCTCCGTGAAACTCTCAATAAATGTATGATGGCCCAAAAGGTGTAAAAATCAATAAACAATGAAGGGGAAAAGAAGAGCACATGGGGAAATGCAAAAGAATTTCAGAGTATAAAATCTACAGGCTGCATGTAAGATATGAACTTATTGCATACACATGTTGTACATTATGAAAGAAACATCAAGCCATAAAATTCTCTAAGGTATTTCCCACATTTAAGAAAACATTCCAACACATTTTATGTGCAGAAGTCAAATGCAATACATCATAGTAATAAACATAATTCAACATTTGCATTCAAAATCGGGTTCCAAGTTTAGCTTTCATCATTTGGTTATTTTGCAGATCTTGCAAATTCCAAACATTCACACAGTAGGTATCAGAATTAAAGCCACATTCTGGAAAGTGAACAATATAGAAGACGACAAAGGACTGTGTAGCCTTTGCCTATCTTGTGCTTCTACAATTCTTGAAGTGGTCAGATTTTCTCACTTTGAAAAGTCAAAATTCTCCAAATCATTGTGGCTTGTAGACTTATTTGCTTAGACAAAAAAAAAAGACAGAATTGTCTAGGATGTAAGATTCTCAATCTTCCTTTGCATATTCCCTTATTGGTTTCACTGGATAGAATTCTTTGGAGACAACAGGGGTCCTACTGTTGAGCTGAAAGCAGGGAGCAATGCCAATTTGGCAAGCAGTAAGATATTATGTAACATTTTATCAGTAGTAGTGAATAAACTTGCTGCTGTAACGTGGAGTTAAAGGATGCATGACTTCAAAGTAACACAGAATCAGGTGTTAGGAAATAGCCTTCCTATTTCCCAGCTCATCCCCACAGGGTGCAGACCATGATAATTGGAAGTCAGGTTGCAACGAATAGACTACTCATCCTACTATTGTTCAAAGTATATTAGTGTTAAGTCATCAGGTCTTATTGATGGAGCTGACCGGTCATTTTCAGAAAAGGCTTGAGTTAGGGAGGTTGTAATGAGTGGTAATGCCACTGAACTAGCAATCCAAGACAAAAACTGCAGTGCTGGAGACACTCAGCAGGTTTGGTCACATCTGTAGAGAAATAAAAGTTAACATTTCATGCCCAGTGACCCTTCATCAGACATCAATTCTAAACAGGCACTCTCATTCAATCATAGAAAATACATTTAGGAATCAACAGGATAAAATTGGTAGGGGGTTTTCCCTGGCTGTGAAGTCTAAAACCAAGGAATGTGGTCTCAAAATAAGGGACAGGCTATTTAATGTTAAGAAGAGGAGGAATTGCTCACTCCAATGAGTGGTAAATCTGTGGAATTCTCTATCCCAAAGGGATGTGGACAATCTGTTGCTAAGTGACTTATTTTGTGGGCCTCTTTTGGCTCTAGCAGGCTATTTTCTATGTGTAAACTATCCTGAGAATATAAGAGATAGTGCAGGAGCAGGCCATTCAGAATTCTAACAGGGTTTGGTTACATTTTGCTTACAAGTTTTCAAAACATGATCTGAAACAGAATACTGCTTTTGATACTAGAGGACAGAGAACAGATACACACTAATCAAGTCCAGGAGGAATGAGACTCCACGAAGGTCTGCCCTGAGAACATATAAATGATGCAGGCACTTAAGAAATATTGTGCTAATGATCATATATATTGTGATGAACAATATCAAAATGCCATGTCAGAAAAATATAACACCAATGGAATTCAGATCATAATTCATGAAATATCATACTCACCATGAATAGTATCATAGATTGGAAACCAGCCAGATAGAATGGCTGCAGCTTCATTTGATAATAACGGGTCAATATCAATGTATACTTTTCCGATAGCATCATTAGCACTGTAGGTATCATGATCCAGAACTGTGATCTGTAGTGGCTCATCTTGCAAGTCTTCATCATCGACCTGTAAACACATTTCCGGATATTTATAACTGAGTTGCAGAAGAGATTTAACCATATCCTATGCGCAATTTTAATGGACAGTGAATTCTACTCTATGCAGTATTCATAAACTGGAGTCAGAATCATACAGCATAGAAAGAGACTCTTCGGTCCAACCAGTCCATGCTGAATGTAACCCTAAGATAAACTAGTCCCACCTGCCTGTTCCTGGCCCATATCCCTCCAAACCGTTCCTGTTCATTTACCTATCCAAACATCTTTTAAGCCTTGTAGTTGGATCATTAATCCAATCTACACTCCTCATGATTTTATAAACTTCTATTAGGTTGCCTCTCAACGTCCAACGTTCCAGTGAAAAATCTCCCAGCCTACCAAGTCTTTCTTTATAACTCAAACCTTCCATACCCGACCTAATCCTAGTAAATCTCTTCTCAACCCTTTCCAGTTTAATAATATCCCTGTGGGGGTAACTGGGCAACCCGAACTGGACACAGTATTCCATAAAAGGCCTCACCAATGTCTTGTGCAACCTCAACATGACTTCCCAATGCCTAAACTCAAAGGAACAAAAGCAAAGTTTCTGGAAAAGTTCAGCAGGTCTGGCAGCATGTGTGAAGGAAAGGGAGTTAATGTTTCGGGTCCAGTGACCCTTCCTCAGAACCTACACTCATAGGACTGAGCAATGAAGGCAATGCTCACTCAGCTAAGTTTATAAGATGATAATTACAAAACTGTTGTCATTCTCATACCCTCATACTGAACTGAGCATCCGTGTGACAATGCTGTCACTTTAAAAAGGTTAATCTGTCCTTGGTTTTCTTGAGGAAAGGGTGTAAAGGCAGATGTGATCGTAGAGTCTACTCAGTAACAGTTTAACAATAGAAGGCGAGTGGCCAGATCCCCCAGTTCAGGTTTTTCTAAGATAACAAGGTGTAGAGCTAGATGAACACAGCAGGCCAAGCAGCATCAGAGGAGCAGGAAAACTGACATCATTTTTTTTAAAAGCTGTGGCAGTCACAACATATTGGAGTCCGGAAGTGTCTCAAGCTTTAGTGAAGGATTCCTCTAGCTTTCTCTGAAATCTCTCTCTCGGTGTTGTCCCCTCCTCCCTGTAGGGATCTGTGTTTGAGTTTACTTTTTTGCCAAAAGGTGTGTTTATGGGATGTTATGAAATTGGAACAGTTAATTAGTTGTTACCGTATGGCTCGGTTAGGTTTTCCGATAGTTAAGTTACTCTAGTAATACGTGGCACTGCTCATCAGAAGTCTGCAGTAAGGACAGAGCATTATACCATCCAATAAATGAATTATATTATGAATGTAATGGTTTGCTGCTCTGTTGAAGGTGAGCATCTTCACAGCCACAACTTAATTACAAATGATAACATCCGATAAGCTCCTCTTATTCATTAGATAGGGAGTGGCCTTGATATTACCTCACCTGTAACAGATGTGAAGTAGTTAGGGATGGGGAGCAGATGGCTAAACCTTAAAAGACTGGGAATATATCCCCAACCTGATATGTATGTCTTCTTCCATTTATAGGAATCAGCAAGAGGAGTGTTTGCTCAGAGTTTTTGAAAGACAAGGCACCACTGTGCAATTGGGTTTACTATGGCTAGCAGACAACTTGGACCATTCAGGAGGAAAAGCAACGGAAAGGAGAGCTTGCAGAACAATCAGCAAAGAAGACAGGGTGAAGTAAAATGGGAACTGGAAGGAGAAGGGGAAAAGGCACACTAATCCAGAGGTAGAAGAAATATCAAATTACGTGAATAATACCAACAGGCAGCACCATGAAAATAAGTAATTGGCTTTTGAATGAAACTAGTTTCGCAATGGTGTTATTATCAAGAGCTGTCAGATGAGATAGTATAGTACAGCTGAAAAAGATCGACACTCTCTTTGTTCTGCTGAAACAGCACAAAATTTGAGGAAAACAAAGATATGCATTTGAATAAGATGCTAAAACTTCTTCAATAACTGTGCAACTTCACAATCACATAATAAAAGGAAGAAATGTGCCCTTTTACCTAATACCAATTGATCTTGGACCTGCTTAAACAGCACTTAAGACATTATGGCCTCAAAGGGACACAGCTTTAGTTAGCAGAACAACAGATTCCATATTTCATTGAAGAATACAGTCACTATAAAACAGCACAATATCCAATTTGCAGTGACCAGACCAGAGTTGCAGAACACTAGTATCTGCTTTTGTTACAGTCTAATGCATAAAACACCTCACAGATGATTAGTTTCATTCCATTTGCATCAGTGACTAGTCAGCACTACATGAAAACTCAAGAAAATCTAATAATTCAGGACAGGCGCCGAATCAAATCCCTGTAAAGTTTTTCCAGAAACCTGTCATTGTTATTTTCTTCTATTCAGAAACTCAAATGTGCAGGGCTTAAAAAGAAAGTGAACGTCTATAGGTAGGTTTTCATTCCTACTTCCCCTGTACAGTTGTGCCTACTCTGAATATCAATAAACAATGCAGTCTCAACATAGGCTCTACCCAAATTGTTCTTCATTAAAGCAAGGTAAGCTACAAAAATACTGGAATAATAGTAATACGCCATAAGTCTACTTACACTTTTGGACTGTAAGTGACCTGGTTTACAAGAACTTGTCAGAGGATCAGCCTGCCCAGTTTCAAACCTTCAGTTGTTGCTCAGATGACTCACGTCCTGGAACTAGCTAACTTTTACTCAGAGGCACAGCTTCTTCAACACCTTTCTGTACAGTCAGTATGATCAAATCTTGAAACTACCCGATCTTCAACAGCTGATCATTTTGACCTCTGGTAAAAATTACAAATTTATCATCTACTGTGTTTGACAATCTCTATTCATTGGGACATTTGCTTGTTTTCCCTGAAAAAGGCTATCGCCTGATTTTAAATGAATCTTGACCTCAGGCGAGCTTGTTCATGGCAGCTGCAGCTCTGCTGTCATCTAATCAATTGTACGATATTTTCATGGCTTGGCTCTATGCTCAATCACATTTTATTTTACTGACAATTGGTATATCACATCTGGTTCACTGCATCTGCTTTAGTTAAAAAGACTCCAGTCAGACACAGTGTCACCAGTTCAGTTCATAAAGACAAACATATCCCTTCAGAAAACAAGAGTCAACAATAAGAAATGGCCCTGTGATTTTCTAATGAGTCAGTCACAATCTGACAGATAGATCTTTCAAAACAGCAGGATTAGCACACTTTCTTTCTCATTCCCATCGGGTCTGGTAGTATCTGCTAAGAGGGAAACAGAGTCAAATCCTCAAGTTGGGCCTCCTCAGAATAAAACATACAAGATTGTCAGGGGTCTGAGAGATTGTTTCTCCTTGTGAAATAGTCTTTTAAGCAGTGAAGGAATCACGAAATATGGTGAAAATACAAGGAAGTGGAGCGGAGGAGGAAAAGATCAGCCATGATCTAACTGAATGGACGAGCAGACTTGGTGGGCCAAATTGCCCAATTCTGCTCCTACTTCATACGATTTTAACTTTTCTAGTCAAATTTTATTTTGCTTTACTTTGTGGTAAGGCAGATGTTGCTCGAAATCTTACCTCAAACTTAAACCATTCTGAATTCCACTGGGGGTTGAGTGATTTAGGGAACACATCAGTCTTAAATGTTGTATTACCAAATTTTACCTGCCAAAAAAACAAAGGTTACAAGGAGCATTACACATTTTTTATATCATTACTGTCAAACATTTTATTTAATTAGTGCAGGAGGAAGACTTGGGACCACAGTCTCATCCTTAGGCACTCATTTTCTATCCACTTGCAGGCATAACCGCTAACAAATGAACCACTAAAGCTTTTATATAGGATTTTCCACAACCTCGAAAATGATGAAGAATTTTACATAAATGAAGTTCATTAAAATTACAATTATTCTTGTGATGTAAAGATTTGCAGGACTAATTTGCATACAGATCTCACAAACGTAGAACATAGGACATAGAACATTATAGAACAGTACAGGCCCTTCAGCCCACGATGTTGTGCCGACCTATTATCCTACACTAAGATCCAATGAACCTACATACCCTTCATTTTACTATCATCCATGTACCTATCCAAGAGTTGCTTAAATGTCCCGAAAGTATCTGACTCTACTACCACTGCTGGCAGAGCATTCCACGCACCCATTACTCACTACTTTACACCACTGTGTAAAGAACCTACCTCTGACATATCCCCTATAACTTCCTCCAATCACCTTAAAATTATGCCCCCTCATAAATGGTCATTTCCGCCTTGGGAAAAAGTCTCTGACTATCAACTCTATCTACGCCGATATCATCTTGTACACTTGTGTCGTCACCTCTCATCCTTCTTTGCTCCAATGAGAAAAAGCCCTAGCTCCCTGAACCTTCCCTCATAGGACCTGCCCTCCAATCCAGGCAGCATCCTGATAAATCTTCTCTGCACCCTCTCTAAAGCTTCCACATCCTTCCTATAATGAGGCGGCCAGAACTGAACATGATATTCCAAGTGTGGTCTAACCAGGGATTTATAGAGTTGCAGCATAACTCACGGCTCTTAAACTCAATCCCCTTGCTGATGAAAGCCAACACACCATACGCCTTCTCAACAATCTTATCAACTTGGGTGGCAACTTTAAGGGGTCTATGGACATAGACCCCAAGACCCCTCTGTTCCTCCACAATGTCAAGAACGCTGCCATTAACCCTGTATTCTGCATTCAAATTTGATGTTCCAAAATGAATCACTTCACACTTTTCCGGGTTGAATTCCATTTGCCACTTCTTTGCCCAGCTCTACAACCTGTTAATGTCCCGGTGTACCCTACAGCAGCCCTCCACACTATCCACAACTCCACCAACCTTCGTGCCATCATCACACTTATTAACCATCCTTCCACTTCCTCATCCAAGTCATTTATAAAGATCACAAAAAGCAGGGGTCCCAGAACAGATCCCTGTGGAACACCACTGGTCACTGAGCTCCAAGCTAAATACTTTCCATCTACTACCACACTCTGTCTTCCATTGGACAACCAATTCTGTATCCAGACAGGCAAATTTCTCTGAATCCCATTCCTCCTTACTTTCTGAATGAGCCTGCCATGGGGAACCTTATCAAATGCCTTGCTAAAATCCATATACACCACATCCACTGCTTGACCTTCATAAATGTGTTTTGTCAGATACTCAGAGAATTCAACAAGGCTTGTAAGCCATGACCTGGCCCTCACAAAGACATGTTGACTATCTCTAATCAAACTATGCTTTTCCAAATAATCACAAATATTATCTCTCAGGATCCTCCAATAATTTGCCCACGACACAAGACTGACTGACTGGTCTGTAATTCCCAGGGTTATCCTTAAACCCCTTCTTGAACAAGGGGATAACATTTGCCACCCTCCAATTGTTTGGTTTTACTCTAAGTTGAAGGATTCTGTTCTACTTCTTCCCACTGAGGATTGCTTTGTATTTTCTGTGGACCCTGATTCTTTACACCTAGTTACTCATACTGTTGTTTGCTTGAACTCAAAGTATCTCCTGCATCTCGGAAAATGATAAACTGAATAGAGAACAGCTAAGGAATTTCAGGTTACAGGTGTACCAGGTGATCAAAAGCAGCATCATAGGTCAGCAAAGCAAATAAAATTAAGAAAGCAATGGTATTGATTTCTAGGCATAGAACTCAAAAAATGATTACAGTAATCAAAGGAAGTGATATTACGTTAGTTATGATGCCAACGTCAGGCCACATTTGGAGTACAATAAAATCCCATCATTCTCAGAAAATTAAATAACAGAGAACATTGCAGTCAGTGATTTTCACAATTGCACACACAATACCGAACACATACACAATGCTATGCACAGTAGTATCATGTAGACAAGTGAATTCCTGAAAGGTTGGCATGACAGCGAGAGGACCTTGCTGTACAGCACAAAAATCAAGAGTTTGCAGATAGTGTGAAAGATTGAACCAGGTGGGGTTTTTGCTCTGTCAAAACAGTAAATGTAAAGGCACCTCGACAGAGGTCTTCAAAATCATGAATGGTTTGGAAAAGACAGATGCAAAGAGAATGTCCCAATTTGAGGCACAATCCAAATCTGGGACCATTAATGCAAGATAGTTAATAATAAACTCAAAAGAGACTTAAGAAATTTTGTTGCTCAGATCAGTTAGAATATGGGTCTCAACATCACAGGCAAAAAATTAAGGCAATAGCAGTGATGCTTTTAGAAGGAAAGTGGATGAGTAATGAGAAAAGAAGGAATGTAAAACAAAAAATCATGCAAAGCTGAGATGAGGTTAATGGAATGGAATGAAACTTGTGCAGAACATTATAAACATCAACACAAAGTTGTTAGGCTGTGTGGCCTGATCATATGCAGGGTATTCAACTTAATTCTACATTAACATTCTAATGAAGTTGGGAAGATACTTGCATCTAACTTGACATTGGGAATGCTGGACACAGTTCAGATCCAACTTCTGGGAAAGGGGCAAGTCATAAGCTCCAAGCCTGTCTGCGCTTTTACCGTAGCGCCATGGGAATTTTCACACCCACCAGAGGAGGTAGAAAGGACTCTGATCCAACATCTCAATTTAAATTATAGCCTCTCCAACTGTGCAGAACTCCCTCAGCACTGCACTGGAGTATTGCCCAGGCCTCCTAGCTCAAGAGATGAATGCAAGACCAACTGACCCATGTCCAACATCTTGCTGATGGGCCTCTTGCTCAGCTCATAGGACAGAATGTAGTGCTCTACAGTCTTTTTGTTCTCCAAGCTGTTTCTTGAGTACTTTGTTTTATTTTCTTTACTCAGTGTTGCTCTTGCAATTGATGTTTGCCTATTAGCATCTGCTACAGTGGAAGGCAGCCAATTCACCACATTAATGGTCACGTCTTGTCATGTAACTCCTCACTTCATAGCTTGGTACTGTTAAATGCTAATCATGTAAGAAATTTTATGTAATTTGTACAAACCTCTACAAAAGCATCCGTTAGGTCACTGGCCCTGTCCATAACTGGCAAGTGACGGCCAGCCACAATTCTGACTTTCAGCTTCCCCGGCATTGTTAGTCCTTACTGCAAGAAAATAAAGAAGGGTTACTTGACTGTATCAGTAGATCTGGCCTCGAATACCTGCTTCAAAGCCACCAGAGGTACAAAATAAGAGCATCAATTCAAGACATCAATCTTGCAATCACTGGGTTAAGACAAACAAATTCTCTCAACCAGAAGCACTTGACAGAATGGGGTCAGTCACTGCAATATCCAATAACAAAAGGCGCAGATATTTCTGAACTTATTTTACTTCATTGGCTCGTGGGGAATATATTTATTGTGTGCTACTTTTAATATTGGAGATATGAGTTGGTATATAAATTTTTACTTTACTTTCTTCAAAATTAATTTATTACTTACATCTTATAGTGTACACTTCCTAAAATTCAATGAAAACAGCTAACCCAAAAAAGAAGTTTGTTTGAGTGCGCCCAAAGAAGAAAAGATAAAATTCAAATGTCTGGCACTAGATGACGGAAATATATCACCTTTTTATTTCATGATTTCTAGATACATGCCCTTCAAATGTTTGTTTTAAATTCAAAGTCACCAAGATTTGCTGCATGCAATCAGGGCTATAATAATCCATGTTACCTTGTCATCATTCACATAAAACATTTCGAAGTGCCATGCAAGAGAGAAGGTGGGGTGGGTGGTGAGCAATTATATACAATTAGGAGAGAATTAGAGGAAAAGAACAGAATTGCACACGGAAAATGAGGTTAAAAAGACAGAAGTGGAAGTGTAGAATGCTAGGGAGTAGGGACAATGTTGCTGAAGACAATGTCACGGACGGTGAAATCAACAGATAATAGAAAATGCAAACGAAATTACGTCAAAAATTGATTGGGACAGCAGGATTGTTCAGTAGTTAGCTCTGCAGCCTCACAGCAGCAGGAATTCAGGTTCAATTCCAGCCTCGGGTGTCTGTCTCGGTGTTGGCGTGGATTTCCTCCCACAATCCAAAGATGTGCAGGTTCGTTGGATTGGCCATGCTAAGTTGCCCCATTGTATCCAGAGATGTGCAAGCTAGTGAATTAGCCATATGAAATGCAAGGTTACAGGGATAGGGTGAGGGTGGCAGTTGGAGGTCTGGGCGGGATCGTCTTTAGACAGTCAGTGTGGTTTCGATGGACCGAATGGGGATGCTACGCCAACAGGGTGAAGGAAGTTGCAAAATTAAGGCAGAACGAGGCTGGAATAGACTTCAACCCAGAAAAGTGACTTTGAAACCAATTAACATGATTTCTGCCTCAAATCTGAGAGATGTGAAAATTAATCACTGGAGCTGAACAAGGCAGCAAAATAGCTGAATATGGGTAAGGAAGACTTGTAGGTGGATATATTAGCAAAAGGTAGATGTATGTGATCTCTGCAATGATCTAGATACAAGGCCACCAAGGATGTACACTCTCAATCAGTTTTAAATCAGCAGCCAAATTTAGAAGTGAAAGCAATGACCAACGTGCAAAGTTTCAGTTAAGAGCAAAATAGTTTCTTCTCAATGTTGAGTTAACATGATGGTATATCCAAGATTTTGTATCAGACTGTGCGACGTGAGGCTAGGATCAAGGATGATAGCAGAGGTTGGATGTCTTGAAAGCGCATGGCAGCGAATCCAATTCTTGCATTTCTTGCTAAAGGGCAGCATACAGATAAGGAAGATAAAGCAATTACATCAAGCTGGACAACATTAAGATTTATAACAAAGTTTATCACTACCCTCATAAAAGCATTCAAATATATTAACAGCAAGAGAACAGTCTGTTCTACACCATCTTTGTAAGAGTTGGATTTTTAAAATTACCTTGGATATTATCAGTGTGTCAATAAATGTGGAACTTTATTGATACAAAATTAGATAGTTACAAGTAAATGATTGCATTTAATTACATGGTAAGAAAGAGATGGGATGGCCACTGAATTTACTGATGCTGAGAAATGGCTAACAACCTGAAAAACTAAACGGAGATGAGGTACAATTACTGTGAAAAATTACTGTTGCTATACAAGCTAGACAACAGTCTCGAGTGCTGTACATTCCCATGGTCCAGCTTAAAGACAAATAAGCAAGTTATGCAGTCATCGTTAAACGGGTGAAGTGCAGTGCGCATCGACTTGAGGTTAAAAGTCAATACACATACTTAATACTTGGTTCCGAAATGAAAATTAACATACAACAAAGCATTTTAAACAATTGATTTCTTACTGTATCTTTGAGGTTTTTAAATACTGTTGATAAGGGATAGACCTGCAAATAAATGCACAGCCAGCATGGGGAAAAATTGTATTATTGCTTAAAAGTGTCTTTTGCATAACTAAGTTTTTTTTCTACAAGCATAATGCGATTGGATAATTCAGCTTATTCTATGAAACCATGCAATGGTTACAGTTCTACACTACTCGCAAGGGGCATACTGTCACATCAATTTACAATGAAAAATGGCAAGGAAAAAAAACTAATCAAATGTGACATCTATGGACAGACCTGATTTCTGATACGCTATTGTGACATTTCGAAACATACACAAATAGGATTACAATTGCATGGACGATATGCCTCATGTCCCAAATGTTTAGCGAACAAAGCAGACACACAACCTTCAGGTGAGTTAGGTCAGCTGGAAAGGTGGTTTGCTTTCTGCATCTGTATAACTTGTATCTGTTTACAAAATACTAAGTAAGTGTCTCATTTTTGCTGTTTGATCATAGCTTTCTGTGTTGCTATGGAAACATACATCTGACAGATTTGTGGATTGCACATGCTATATTAAAAGTTCACAAACACTTTTGCAAGTTGGAAGCATAAACTGCAACTTAAGTAACTTTTAAAAAATAGTGGTGTTAAGATATCTTCAAAGGTAGTGAAAAATCTACTCCAAGCTTTTGCAGCCTATCTACCGGCTTCCCAGCTGTTTCTCTGCCACCCATCTGTCAAGTAACTTGTCACCCGTTAGCAAAGATGCTTGATTGTTGATGCCTGATATTACTAATTTTTAAGAAAAGTGAGCCCATGCCTGACTTACTGATTGGAAAAAATTGCCAAGTTTTAATAATCCTCCATTTTCAATTTCTTCATTGAATTATCATCATTCTTTTGGTGGAATGAACAAGCCCTAACAAATTGGGAACATGTGAAATTACTGTTCATGCTTCCAATCCAACACAGCTTCAGTCAATTTGGCTCACTTCTGCTACTTTAATGATTAAAGCAGGTTAAATACTTTACGTAGAAATACTTTATCCTCAAAAATCATAAACTTTTATGTCAATATTCTGTCCTGTGCCAGTATTGATAGCATTTCAAATGCGAAGCCTGTCTAATTTCCTTCAAAGCTAGATTCCATCTACTTCAGTCCACTCTCAGCACCACTTTTGTTGCATAAACATAAAGAATTCAAACGCAACAATAAACATAAAAGCAAAGCTGTTAAACCAACACTGCACAATGAAATGCACGTGACAACAGGGCTGTGCATGTGACTTGAGCTCTACAAAGTATAGTGGATATCAACTAAAGTGCTAACAAATATATCAAAAAATTCCCAGGATTTAGTGCCGTTGAAGAATGAAAGACAAATGGACCTTATCCTTGTTTATGATCGAATTCAGTTCCAAAACACTAAGATATTAAGCCAAATCTCAGAAGTGATGCTCTCATATTCCGGGACATTCAAATGAGGGGCTACACATTCTTCCACACCTTTAGAAGCCACAGAGTTGACATCTGAAGACAGCCAGCACCTGAGAGATTATGATTACATTCAGAACAAGGAGAAGTTATCTTGAAATTGGGTCTAAGCCAATCAGGAGTGAAATCAAGAAGCACTCCAACAAAAATAGCTGAAATACAGAAGTCATCTCCCCAACAAGATCAGTGGGTAACTGAAAGCTTTGAGATAAGGATTTTTGGTGAATAAGCATATTAAGAGATGTTGAGCAATGAGATTAAATGTGTACATCATCCAGGATTTAACTGAATGGTACAACATGGATGATTGACTGAGGGCCTCTGCTTGCATCTTTCTAATATTATTGTCCAGCTTATTTTGTACTCAGTTTAGACAAGTTAGATATAAATAATATTCCATCATATAAATGCCTTTGAGAGCCCCAAGGCTGCTCCAAATCACAAATGACTTTTGAAATGCCTTCTTTATTACAATGTAAGAAGCGTAGCAGCCAATATGATCACAGGAAAGTCCAAAAGGACTGAAGTGATAAAGAACCAGGCAACTTCTCTTAATGGTTTTAGTAGAAAGTTTCCTATTGGCCAAGGTCAGCAAGGGGTTTCTGATCTTCAAAATAATGCCAAGGAACTGAACTGAAAACTATGAGAAGGAAAAGAAATATGGCCAGTGTAGAAAAGCCCAGTTAATTCTTTTGGTAGAACAGGCTCGTGACTCGATGCGCAGTAATTGGGCAGAAAAAAACAAGGATGGGGAGGGGGGGAAAGAGAGTGACAGGGAAAACCCACAGAATGTATCTGAGAAAAACACTGATTTCTTGCTTCAGTGCAGAAAGCAGAGAGCCAAAAGCAAGGGATGAAAGATGGTGATCAGTACTTCTAAATCTGATGGGAGAAAGTTAGGAATTGATGATAGCTTAGCATTGCTATAACCAAAGAAATGGAAAGTTGCATTTTATGGCTCCAAGTAGCGATGGTTAACAGGTGATTTCCTAATCCCTGACAAGGTTGGGGAAACTGATTGGATAATAGTTTTCCAAAGAACACTGATTAGACATTTGGAAAAGGCAACATTATAATCATGTGGAGGGAGGAGCCTGGGGAGCAGAAACTAACTGGAAGAGCCTGTGCCGATTCAATGGACCAACTCAGTACTGAACCGTGTGTACAAGGGAGGAATGCAGTGGAGTTTACCATGCAACAGCAGCAGCCTGGAGAAGGCATTAACTGTCAGGTTGAACAGTGCGGGAAGATGCCATTCCCACAAGACGCTGAGGGAGGTGCGACCAGTGCCTCCGTCTCTCAACGCCCGGTCCGCCGCTGGAAGGAAAATGAGTACGAACCTCGAGGCCTCAGGATCCGGCCCAGCGGCTCCGGCGCAACTCAAAGCCCCGCCATCCGCCTCTTTCCCCCATCACTCGTGGCAGGGGCCGAGCCCGAGGCCTCGGCAGGCACTAGGCCCCGCGCCTTACCGACGACCGACCGAACAACCGGTGGGCTCTTTCAACCTCTCGCTCTGATAACGACGGCTCTTCTGGGAGGTATTTTTCTTTATGTTTTCAATTGAAAACAGAAGAAAATGAAACCGCAAATCCCCGGACCCCCTCACAGCCGTCACATGCTGATCTTCTTCCGGTGTTACCTGCAACTTCACTTCCGGCTGAGCCCAGCTCTGGTCAAGGAGAGTCCCTGAGACTGAGGTGGCTAAAACCAGCAAGGATCCCTCTCTCAAACCCAAGCACACATCTTGTGATGATCTGTGGCTGGGCTGAAACTTAGTCAACGCCCTCTCCTGGCAATTTCTCTTGTATCCCTTTCTTATAGCTACCTGTACGTGGTTGCCATTGATCCCATGGGTATTGAATCTGGGTTGACAAAACTTGAAGCTCCAGACCGCGCCGAAGAAGCTGGGAATGCTCAATGGCTGATGTCTTAAGCAGGAAGCTGGCAGAGGGGCCATTGAAGGTGAGAGGTGACTCAATGGCATTCCTCAGAATATGTCTAGCCAGCATTGACAATGCAGCTCCATTGATCACCTCATCAGCAGTCACGCCATTGGCACCAAAAAGGCCATAATGATTCTCTTAGTGATGTCAAAGGGGCACTGCAGGAATGGAAACAGGTCTACAGCTTACAGTGCAATATGATGCGATGGATGTTTATGGTGAGGACAGTATGTCACAGTTTCTCCCCAGGGTCCAGAGTATTTTTGACAGAAAGGAGAAACTTAAAGCTGTGACATTTGAACTATTCCTTTTGGAACTTATTTTACATAGACAGATTTAATGAAAAACTGGGACTCCAGCCAAAATGGCATGTTTGGATTCATTGAATGGGACTTGGATTGATTAACATGGATCAGTGCTTTTACCACTTAGCTGCAAATTTCCCACCAAGCCAATGGTACATTGGACAAATAGCACAAAGACTAAAGTATAGAGGGGCTGCTGTGTGAACATCGTAATTACTTTGATTTTGAGAGTTAGGCAACTGCATGTTTGACGTTTGAAAGTACAATAAATGGCCAAAATGAGTGATTTGTTCCTTCCAATAAGTAACATTTGTCAACTTGAGGAATAAAACCCATATCGTGTGAAAACAACAATGTCAGTGTGCAGGGGAAAAAAAATTAACATTGTGTTCTGACTTAGAAGGGAAGAATTAACCAGATATTGTCAACAAAGCTGGAAATGACCGGATAAGTATTTGAAACAAAAACTTTAAGATTAGATTTCTGTTTATGTATCCTTTTTAAAATTTCTGGAATTTAACAAACAACCTGCGTATTTTGTAATTGTTAAGCAATGGTTGTGGGATGTTGACATTGCTAGCAAAGGTTGTTTTTGAGGTCATCGTGAGTCACATTCATGAACAATTGCAATCCATATCGTGAAGATAATTCCACAGTTGCGTTAGGTGGGGTGTTCCAAGATTTTGACCTAGCAATGATGAAAAAGCAAAAATATTTACAGGTCACATGGTATGCAACTTACTAGGGAATTTGCATGGGGCGGCGCATACGTGCAACTGCTGCCTATGCACTTCTTGGTAGAATTGCAGATTTGGGAGGCTGTCAAAGAATCTTTGACAAGTTGCGCAGTTCATGCAGCAGATGGTATACACCATATCCGCACCATGCCAGTGGTAGAGAGGGTGAATGTTGAAGGTGGTGGATGGGTAAGCAATCTGCTTCTTACGTATTGGAGCTGTACTTATCCAGGCAAGTGGAGAGTATTCCATTACAGTTCTGACTTAGGCCTTGTAGATGGAGGACAGTTTTTAGGTCAGGAGGCCAGTCACTCACCACAGAATGCCCACTGTCTGAACTGCCCTTGAAGCCATATTAACTTACTGATCAGTGGTGACAACCCAGGATTTTCATGCAGAGAGATTCAATTATTTTGATACCATTAAATGTCAGGGAGACACAGAGTCTGTTTTATTAGAGGTGATCATTGCCTGTGATATAATTTGAGTTTTCTCTTGTCATCCCAATATGGAATGCTGTGCAGCTACCACTGCATGTGGACATGCGTTGCTGCACAAACTGTGGTGTCACAAATGGAAACGATCGCTGCAAACAGCATCACTTCTAACCAAGAAGAACTCCTGCGACTCTGGTCTTTAATAACTGGTTTCAGTAACTCTTACCACATGCTACACATGATTGGCATCTAGTGGAGACCTTTCCTTTGATTCCAATTTACAGCAATCTCATCAGAACCTTGAATCTCAAACTCAATCGATTACTGCCTTACCTCTGGAATCCAGCTTTTATTCATGTTTGACCTAAAGCTGCACTGAGGGCAGGAGCCAAGTGGCCCTGATGGATCCTAATCATAGCATGTTATTGCTGAGTAAATGCCGACTAATAGTGCTGTTAACACATTCCTTAACTTTGCTAGTGACGGAGAGTACAGCAATGAGGACAATACTTGGGCAATTTTCCACATGACTGGGTAACTGTTGTAACTGTACTGGAACAGCTGGGCTGGGAGAGTGATTCTGGAGCACAGATCTTCAGTATAACTGCGTTTGCAGTACTTAGTTGGTCCTTCACGTAGGCATTAATCAAAATGGTTTAAGACTCACATATCTAGAGAGGAGGTGAATGTTGAAGGTGGTGAATGAGGCATGTAGTCCGCTTCTTGAGCGTTAGAACTCCATTTATCCAGGCAAGTGGAGAGTATTCCATCACAATCCTACAGAGTGATGCTGGGGACCTCAAGATGAGTTGTTCACTTGATACTTCTGGCTCACCATGTTTTCAAACACTTCAGACTTGAATTTCGAGCAGATGTGCTGGACACCCTTATCATTGAGGATGTTTATGGAGCCTGCTCCTGCACTGAGATATTTAATTATCCACCCAAATTGGCTGTCATACTTGCTTATAATATAACATCTCCCCATTGCCAGTGCCAATCTACATGGATGGCCAGAGGCAAAAGCATGACCCAGCCCAACATCCTCTGGATTGGACTTTGTCCATCTGCGAACATATGAAGCAAAAACCAACAAAGGTCAAACCAGAAATAAACTATGAATCAAATTTGTTAGATCTTTGTGGTTCACTGTTATCACAACATTCTAGACCTCAGCATTTGCCCTGTAAAATAGTGCACAGCCGAGTACTTACTGTGCACTGTCTGGGAGATGTCAACACATTCACACTGTCTGTCTCTCTCTCTCTCTCTCTCTCTCTCTCTCACACTCACACACACACACACACACACACACACACACACACACACGGAGCTCAACTGAATGTAGCAGTACCTATCGTAACTGGAAGCCTCTGTTCAACACCCCTCCCTTGACTTCCGATCGTAGAAACATTGGAACAGGAGTAGGCTGTTCAGCTCACTAAACATCACAAACATTACTCTCCCACACATTCACTGATGAATGAAAACCAACAATTTGGTTGAAACCGTCCCTGTTACACCTCAATTATCACTCCATGATGACCTGTTCCATCCACCTACCGCACACCTTCCATCTCAGTGCCCCTTATGGAGCAACGTTTTTGTACAAAACCTACCTTTGCATCAAGGAAGAGGAAACTGAGCAAGTCACTAATGTGTTCCTGGTATCAAAAATCATGATGGCAGACTTTGAACAAATATGACATGAGGAATTTTACCAAAAGGTTCACTGTGCAGCCAACGTCCACTACTGCGACCTTAGTATATTATGTATTTGTGAAGAGATACATTAATGGTGCACATTTACAATGACTAAATGGTGGACAATTATCGTGCATTGGGCAAATGAGGAAGATATGGATTGGCTTTGAGGATTTGCTTTCAGCAATCAATAAGTAATATGGCAGACTTTTAAAGCTGTATGGTTAAGTAGATCATTTAGCGTGCAGAGGAAGCCATTTGGCCTATTGTGTCCATTTCAGATCCCCATATTGTAATCCAGTCAGTTGCACATCACTGCGATTCCCATTGTTTCACCTTCCTCAAGTATGCATCCAATTTCCTTTTGAAATTGTTGTTTCTCCTTCAACTGTGCGTGTGGGCAGAAAGTTCCAGATCGTTATAACTCCCTGCCACAGAAGGTTCTTTGTCACATTCCCCTTGCACTTCTTGACCAAAATCTTAAATCTGTGCCCCACGAGCTTTATACAATAGACTGACAGAAAGAGTGTTTCTTTCCCTACCTTATTTAAACTGTCATAATTTTGTACATCTCTATAAAAGCTTCCCACAGTCTTGTATAAATAAAACAAAGAAATCTGAATGCTGGAAATCTGAAACAGATTCAGAAATTGCTGAAAAAACTCAGCAGGTCTGGGAGCCTCTGTGCTGGGAAAACAGAGTCAATGTTTTAAGTTCAGTAGCCTTTCTTCAAACCTTCTTCGCTCAGAAATGAATAACCCCAGCAATTCCAACCTAACCTCACAGCTTAATTCACCATCCTGAATACATTTGGTAAAAATCCTCTGCATTTTCTTGATGTCATTCACACGTTCACTGAAGTCCCAGGGTGTATTATTAAATAAGATTTGACATCCAGCAATGTAGTGATTACTGATCCAAATTCTTGCTGAAAGATATGGGTGTCAAAGATCATCTCAAAGAAGACAGAAAGATTAGCGGAGACATTTTGGAGCAAGATTTTAGAACCCAGCTAAAGGTATAACCACCAATGTAGGAGTGATTAAAGCCAGGAAAGGGAATTAGAGGAGCACAGAAATCTTGAAGCTTTGAGTAACTCAAAGAGGTTACAGAGCTGGGGAAACAGTGAGACCACAGAGGATTTTGAATACTAGAATGTTTTCACAAAACAGTGGCCCTGCTTCAAACATGGATGATTGGTTATGAAGCTGTTTTGGAACGACCTAGTATAAATGCACTGAAATCTAAATATGCTGCAAACTGAAGGCAAGTTGATTGGCATCTATCTGGAGCATTCTAATGAACAGTCATGAATTAAAACATTAACTCCGTTTTACTTTCCAAAGAAACTGACCATAATTTTTCCACCATTTTAGTCATACTGTCGTGTAAGATAGAAACAAGCCTTTTGGCCCACTGCATCTATGCCAAACAGGAAACACCAAACAATACTAAATGAAAACTGAAAGAACTGCGGATGCTGTAAATCAGGAACAAAAACAGAAGTTGCTGGAAAAGCTCAGCAGGTCTGGCAGCATCTGTGGAAAAAGGAATCAGATTTAACCTTTTGGTTATTGTGACCCGTTCCTAGAACAGACCCTTCCACAGAACTGAGGAATGGTCATTGGACCTGAAATATTAACTCTGATTGTTTTCTTCACAGATGCTGCCAGATCTGCTGGGGTTTTCCAGCAACTTCTGCTTTTCTTCCAAGCTACACTAATCTCATTTACTTGCACTTGGTCCACAGTCTACAATGCTTTGGCATTTTAAATGCTTACCCAGATGCTTCTTAAATGCTGCCTCCATCACCCTTGCCTCACCATTCTTTCAACCCTGGCCTCTAACAGCTCTCTGATGTAACCTTTATTGCTCATCTATCTGTTCATAGAATCTCTATGTGGAAGTAGGCGATTTGGCCCCTTGGGTCAACACTGACCCTCCAAAGTGCCTCCCAGAGCCAGGCCTACGACCTTACCCTACACCCTTCAACTCTACATTTCCTAATGACCAATTCACGTGACCTGCACATCTTTGGACTGTAGGAGGAAACTGGAGCACCCAAAGGAAACACTGCACAGACATGTGGAGACCGTGCAAACTTCACACAGACAGTCGCCTGAGGCTGGAATTGAACTTGGATCCTTGGCATAGGGTGACCCCTATATATTATGTTGTTGATTTTTTTTCATTAATACTTCACTGAAATTTTTTAGCTTGCATCTTTCTAAGCTCAAAATGTGTCATTTCTCATTCTTTTCATTAAAATCTTCTATTCATTCTGTCCAAGGTCCTTTACTCCTTACATTTCTTTGTCAGGCATTTCAAAAGCGCTGTTCAGGTTTAAAACCCCAAATATCTTTTTAACTCGCTTGTGGCCTAAACTGATGTTTCTGATGCTTCAGTGACATCTGACCTAATATCTCTGTAGGTGTCTCAATATCACAATCATTTTTTTAATGCTCATATGAAGCAGTTGAGATGTTTCATTAGATTAAAAACATGACACAAACATAGGTTGTTATTTCTTTTAATTTTAAAACGAAAATATTCATCAGATAGTTGAGGAACAGTATCATATTAGTTTATTTATCTAGAAATTTATATCAAGCCTTTCTTATGACATCTCAGTTTTGTTTTACAAGATTCCAGGGTTTTTAAATCTATATTTGGAAGTTTAGTCATCGCTATTCAGCCATTATTGGCTGTGATTCAGTTAGTAATACTCTTACCTTTGCGGATTTAGGCTTTGAGCACAAAAACGTTCTGTTATTTCAGATGACCTGCAGCACAGTATTTTGTGTAACAATGCGCCACAAGAAACCTCTCACAGAATACAATTCTCAAAGACTACCTCTTTCTACGATCAGTGTCATCATTTAGATTGCTCAGTGAAGTCCCCTGGGACGTTTCACTCACAGAATCCCCTCAGCGCGGGGACATCCCACCCAGACCCATACTATAACTCCCATAACCAATGCACCTAACTACATCTCACTGAACACTATGGACAATTCACCAGGGCTAAACCACCTAACCTGCAAATCTTTGGACTGTGGGAAGAGCAAGGGGAGACTGTGCAACCTCCGCAGAGATATCCTCCGGTGGAATCAAACCCCGGGTCCTTGGTGTAGTGAGGCAGTAGAACTAAACATTGAGCCATCACTTAAAGAACATGAGGACTAACGCGACTTGTTGATGAGTGTGACTAAGCCCCGCCTGCTTCCTTAAACTGTCACGTGGTTGGGGTGGACGCAGTGGCTCGCGTCCTGACGTTGCTGGGAACGTGCCGGGCCGGCGCACGCGTGGCTCGCTGGAAGGTTCCAGCAGTGAGAAGCCGGTGCTTCCATGGCCGGTTACATCCATGTCCCTCTTGCGGCCCCCGCAGTCCCCAGGCTTCACGTCAGCGTGGATGAACAGGACATGGAAACTGGCTCTTTGCGGCTCATGAAAGAACTGAGGCCGCACTGGGACCCGGCTCAGATCAGGCTGAAGGTAAGCGTAAGGCTGGGGGAGAGGGGGTGTGTGTCTCTGTCGCCAGGGCCTTGAATCTGCGCCGTTGTTGGCAGGGCCGGACTAGGCTGATGGTGATGAGGTGTTCTGTCACTTTGTTTAACCGTGACCCCTCCCCTCCCCTCATCTGTTCTTTCCAGAAGATAATCAGGCAGCACTGCTAGAAGGGTTAGGCCCTGGTGAGGAGGAGGGTGCTGATGGGAAGAGAGGGAATGGGCTGTGGATGCGGAGGAAGGAGGTATTGAGGGGGCAGAGGAGGACGGTGGGGGGCGGCTGTGGGGACACTGGAGGACGGGGGACACGATTGGGGCAACAAAATGTGAGGCTGGATGAACACAGCAGGCCAAGCAGCATCTCAGGAGCACAAAAGCTGACGTTTCGGGCCTAGACCCTTCATCAGAGGGCTCTGATGAAGGGTCTAGGCCCGAAACGTCAGCTTTTGTGCTCCTGAGATGCTGCTTGGCCTGCTGTGTTCATCCAGCCTCACATTTTGTTGTCGTGGATTCTCCAGCATCTGCAGTTCCCTTATCTCGGACACGATTGGGGGGTGGCTGTGGGGGCAAAGGAGGATGGGGGAACACGATGGGGGGGAGCGGCTGTGGGGGCACAGGAGGACGGGGGAACACGGCAGAGTGGACTGAACGCAGTTGCCATTTGGGAAATGTGTCCTTGGCATGGGATCTGCACTACAGGAGGTGTTGTCAAATGGTGTGGATAGAGTTGTAGATCTGTACAGCATGGAAATAGACCCTTCGGTCTGACTGGTCTGTGCCAACCAGACCACCTGAATCAATTTTGTCCCATTTTCCAACATTTAGCTTATATCCCTCTAAACCACTCCTAGTCATGTACCCATCCAGATGCTTTTTAAATGTAGTAATTGTACCAGCCTCTGCCACTTTCCTCTAGCAGCTAATTCTATGCATGCACCACCCTCTGCATGAAAAAGGTTGCCCCTTTGTTCCTTTTAAAACTTTCCCCTCTCACCTTAAATCTATGCTGTCTACTTCTGCACTGTACTACCCTGGGGGAAAGACCATGGCTATTCACCCTGTTTGTGTCCCCTCATGATTTTATAAACTTCTTTAAGGCCACCCCTCAGCCTCCAACACTCTGACGAATATGGTCCCAGCCTATTCGGCCTTTCCCTGTAGCTCAAACCGTCCAACTCTGGCAACATCCTTGTAAATCTTTTCTGAACCCTTTCAAGTTTCATGATTTTCTTCCTAAAGCAGGGAGACCGGACTTGAACGCAGTATTCTAACAATGGCCTAACCAATGTCCTGTACAGCAGCAATATGATCTCCCAACTCCTACGTTCAATACACTGACCAATAAAGGCAGGAATTCCAAACACCTTTTTCACTACCCGTCCTATCTGCGACCCCAATTTCCAGGAACCTGCACTCAAAGGCCTCTGTTCAGTGATATTCCCTGAGATCTTACCATTAAGTATATAAGTCCTGCCCTGTTTTGCCTTTCCAAAATGCAGCACTTCACATTTATCTAAAGCAAACTCCATCTGCCACTCCTCAGCCCATTGGCCCATCTGATCAAGGTCTTGTTGAACTCTGAGGTATCCTTGGCTGTCCATAACACCACCGATTTTGGTGTCATCTGCAAACCTACTGAGCATGCCTGCCGTATTCACATCCAAATCATTTATATACCTGACAAAAAGCAGTGGACCCATCATTGATCCTTTCAGCACACTGCTGGCCACAGTCTTCCAGTCTGAAAATCAACCCTCCACCACTACCCCCTCTCTCCTGCATTTTGAGTCAGTTCTGTATCTAGATGGCTGGTTCTCCCTGTATTACATGTGATCTAACCTTGCTAACCAGTCTACCATGAGCAACGTTGTCCCCTGCCTTACTGAAGTCCATACAAATAACATCTACCGCTCTGCCATCATCAATCCTCTTTGTCACTTATTCAGAAAACTCAATCAAGTTAGTGAGATGTTATTTCCCACACACAGACATGTTGATTATCCCTAATCAGACTTTACCTTTCTAAATACTTGTAAATCCTGCTTCTCAGGATCTCCTCCAACGTGTCCACCACTGAGGTCAGGCTCATTGATCTGTAGTTCCCTGGCTTTCCCTCACTACCTGTCTTAAATGGTGGCACCATGTTAGCTAACTTCTATTACATCTGCTGTGCTTCCATTTCCTTTCATGCCCTTCATTGGGTTCTCACTTTCTGACATTTCTGCTTGTGCATGCATTTCCAAATTTGAATCTCATATCTCAGAACCTGAAAGACAAGCAGTTCAAATGAAAGGTCATTGACCTGAAATATTAACTGTTTCTATTTCCACAGGTGCTGCCTGACGTGCTATGTATTTCCAATATTTTCCTTTCTGATCTGTTATACAGTTCCAGCAATGTCTTTTTCACATTCAGGTTTCCAACTTCTGCAGTATTTTGTTTCTGAATCAGGAATCTCTGATCCTGAAAGTGGCATTCAGTAATCCTAATTGAAGTTATAGATGTTATCCTACAATTGATTGTCCTGTTTCACCCCTCATTATCCAAGCAGTAGCAATGATCAGCCATAACATAAGTCTCTCTTGTCTGTGTCCAATTTGTTTTCCACTGCATTTGCTTGGTCCCGTTTTTATATGTCCAGTGCACCGTAGAAGTTCAAGCAATAGTTTATCTTCCCATTTCTAAACTCTCATTGTCACCTTGACTGTTTGTCCAGGCACCCCTTTCAGATGCACCTAAAACCGAGCTTTGGGGCGGTTTGACATAGTATACACTTGTGTGCTCATTTAGTCAAATTTTGTCTGACTCTTTTTGAAGTGCTTCTGCATGGTTTCACCATTTTAACTAGGCTATATACAAATTGTTTTCTCAATGAGAAGATCCAGCAGGACTGAGAACAATCGTTGTATGGTAACTTGGTTATAGATTTGTTTGTTATATTGACAGTCATATTACAGCAGAAGATATCTGATGCTGATTTTCTGAATAAACGGATTTGTCAATGGAGATCTATCTGAAAGGCCATCCAGACCTAGTTGGATCCTGTCAATATGTCTGCTAGGTTGATTGTGTAGGAGATTGCTATGTAGTAGCAAAATATTTGATTCACTGTCTTGCTACATTTAATTATTTTATGCCACAAATTATTCAGAATTTGTATTGATAGGAATAGATAGTAGTTGGTAAAGCTGATTAGACTTTGTATTGAGTGTAGGAGACGTCAAGTAATTTAATTTCTCCTTCCTAGTCTTGTTACTCATTCTAATGTCATTTAGTTGAAGATAAACAGTGCCATCAGTTGCATGCAAAATATGAAATTTATATTGAGATTTCTTGACTTGGATAAGTGCCAGATTTCCAACTAAGGATTTCATAATCATGAACAAAAATTGATGGATAAACTCAACAGTTTTGGCAGCATTTGTGGAAAAAAAGTAGAGTTAACACTTTGGGTGCCATAGCCCTTCTTCAGAACTTATTTATAGGTTGCTGGACTGGAAGCATTAACTCTACTTTCTGACCACAGATGCTGCCAGACCTGAGATTTTCTAATAAATTCTAATTTGCTTCTGATTTCCAGTATCCATATTTCTTCAGTACTTTTATTAAAATTTCACAGTGTTTGAAGTCTGTGTGCGTACAATTTTAATACAAGGGTTTCCTGATTTACGAATACCCTCCTCATGTGCATTCATACATATGATTGTAATCCCATAAAGGTGTAACTTAAAAAATCCCACAGGCATTTCCTTATAAACCATGACTTGGTTGTGCTCAAACTGTGAGCAGATTCAAGAACGGATCCTGTTCTCAACCAGGGGCTGCCTGTATGAACATCAGTATATGTTGGTGAACTTTCTGAAGCTTTGATACTTTAGAATAGTGCATGATTGATTGTGTTTCTTTCCACTTTTAACAGTGCTACTAGAGTATGATCTGAATGTAAGATATTGATAGAATAGCAATTTGCCCAGTTGATATGATTTAAGGTGTTTTATTGTTTCAGTTTTTTAATTTTGATTCAACAGGTGTTCACAGATGGTATCACGAATAAACTTGTTGCTTGTTACGTTAGTGATTCATCAGATGATGCAGTTTTGGTGAGGGTGTATGGCAACAAGACAGACTTGTTTGTTGATCGTGAAAATGAAGTGAAGAGCTTTCACGTCTTGCATGCTCATGGCTGTGCGCCACAACTGTACTGCACCTTTCAGAATGGGCTGTGTTATAAATTTATGGAAGGCGTTGCATTGGATCCAGAACATGTCAGGAATCCATCCATTTTCAGGTACTTCTTTCCACCTCTTCTAGATTTCACAAGTATTCAAAAAAATAGAAAATCATAATTTTTGTTTTTCACACTATTTGTGGTTTAACGTGAGCACATCATTGTAGCACCAGCACAATTTCATTTAAAGGACAATTGCTGATTTAGTAAAAACCAGAATTAAACTTTGTGAAATAGTCTTTTGTGAGCCTGTTGCATGATTTTTCTATCTAGCATCGGTCGTTTATTTTCTACCTTAGTTTTTGTTAGGGGGTGGTCATGCATCTGAACTGGTTGTTAAGTTCTCACTCAGTACTTTGTAATGCATTTTACAGGCTGAGCATTAAATTGTGCCTTGGTCTAGAAGTGAATAGTTATTTAACTCTAACAGGTTTAGCCCCGTCCAATTTATATTTTGAGCTCAGTGGTTTGTTCTGCTGTCTCAGCACCAGGGACCCGGGTTCCATTCCAGCCTTGGGTGACTGTCCTGTGTGGCGTTTGCATATTCCCTCTGCATCTGTTTGGATTCCCTCTGGGTGCCCCAGTTTCCTCCCACGGTCCAAAGATGTGCGGGTTAGATGAATTGGCCATGCCAAATTGCCTGTAGTGTCCAGGATTATGTAGGTTAGCTATGGGAAATACAGGGTTACAGGGATAGGGTTGGGTTTGGTAGGATGCTCTTCGGAGAGTTGGAGGGGACTTATTGGGCCAAATGACCTATTTCTCCATTGTAGGAATTCTATGATTTCATGAAATGCGTCCTTAAATGGAAATTCCAGATGCAGTGCATTTTACTCATATATGTGCCTTTGCAACTTTGATCCTACTGGAGACTTGCAAATTGCAAATTGGAGACTGGCTGAAGACCTGCAGATTTATTTTTCTGATTACACAATTCAAATCAGTAACTAAATGGCTAAAGAGTGTGTTGAAGGTTTAGAATGACTACCTTTAACTCGAATAGAAAAAAAAATATACTGTGCAAACATTTAAGTGAGCCCTAGTCTAAATAAAAGTGCAACAACTCACTTTTTAAAACACCATTAAATATTGTTGCTGTTAATGGGTCATTCTGCTGTTTAAATTGTTAAATGTTCCATAAACACTTGGAAAATGAAAACTATGTAGTATGGTACTATTCTGCAATTTTCATGTTGGGAATTGGTGATTATAAAATATAACAAAGTCATCCAGTGTCACATTTTGTTTGTCAAAGAGTGTGGTGGGACTTTGGCTACAGGCCCTGTGTCCAAGGAGAGATCCAGATGTATTTTCAGTATTGTACTTCACAAAATGCTACAGTGAATTACCCCTTCAAATGGTGACAGTTTGTTCTGGTCCTCACAGTTCTTTTCTGTGCCTTTTGACAGTTAAATTAGAAGAGACGTGAGCTTTTTAATGTTGTCGAAGATATGACTTCTAAAGATAAATAGGAATGTTAACAGTGAGTGAGTGTTTTTCAATTCCAATGTAGTCTAACATTACTGCTGGTCTAATTTGATTCCATTTAAAATGCCACTTCATTTTCTGCTGCTCAGGCTTATAACCAGACAACTAGCAAAGATTCATTCCATTCATGCGCATAATGGCTGGAATCCCAAGCCAAATCTATGGTCAAAGCTGGAAAAATACTTCAGTCTTGTTACCACTGAATTTGCAGATGAACGTTTGCAGGCAAGGTATGATTTATTCATTGAAAATCTGTATTTTGACCCAACTGCACTATGTAGCTACATCATTTTTGTATTTTTCAGGAGGTGTCTTCCATGAGCAAATTGTAACTATGTATGTGGCAAATGAGTTAACACTGATGTACATTAGAATAGCTTAGGGTGATAGATGGTGTGGAATTGTGCCCCATGGGCATAGTCTTGGGACAACTGCAGTTTTAATTTTCATAAATTACGTTGTATTCAAAAACCCCATGCAAAATGGTCAACATTGCATCAGTTACCAGCTGAGCCAAAGTGGTGGAATTGGTGAAAGTTCAAATTACAATATATGGGGTGGATGACAGCTGTAATTTAATGCAAATGTGCAAAGTATTGCATTTGGAAATCAAAAATAACGTGTAGGGTGCAGTGTTTTTGCTATTTTATTTATTTGGCATGTTCAAGGTGAAATCAATGGATGAATCAAAAAACAGAAGGTCAGAAATTTTTAGATTATAAAAGGAAACAGAAGTAGGCCATGCAGCCTGTGGAATTTGTATCGGTTTCAATGAGATTATAACCAAGCTGAGAATCCTCAACTCAACTTTCCTGTCTTAATAGCCTTTGATTTGCTTTCTGAATTAAAAATCTGCCTAACTGAGTTTTAAATATACTTAAGCTCTCAAGTAAAGGAAGTTGGATACATTCACTACCCTAAGCCAACAAATTACATCTCACTTAAGACAGAAATGGACAACCCCTTACTTTATAATGATCCTATTTGGTCCTAGACTCTTCCAGAAGGAAGAGGCCACTCCTTATCCACACTGCTGAGCATCTAAAGAATCTTGTCTGTTTCAATGAAGCCTTCTCTTCTAAACTCCAATGAGTAAATGACTAGCCTACTCAGCCTCCCCAAACCCAGAATCACTGGGTTAAACCTCTCTAGACTGCAAGTACATAAAGTTATCAAAGCTGCTTTCAATATTCCGGATGTAATCTAATTAATATTATTTTAGCAAAACCTCAGTTTAGCACTCTATTTCCTTTGAAATAAAAGCCAGCAGTGCAAATGCCTTCAATATTACATATTGAATTTGGATGTTAGCATTTTGTGATTCATGCATGGGGCTGTCCAAATACCACTGCAGTTTGTTTTTTAATTTTTTGCTTTATCTCTGCATTTAAATAATAGTCACCTCTTCTTATCATCTTACCAAAATGCATAATGTCTTGTTATACCCATCTGCTAAGTTTCTGCCCGCTCACTTAACCTGTCTGTATCTCTACTTCGGCTCTGACATCCTGACACCACTTGCCTTCCCTCCTGTTTTTGTGTCCGCTGCAAACTTCATGAAGTACGTTGACTGTCCTCATCCAAGTCATTAACATATTACAAATAATTGTGGTTCAGGCATTGATTCCTGTGGTACTCCGATGGTTATATGTGGCTATCCTGAAAATGCCTTCTTATTTTAATCCCAATTCTCTGTTCTATTTGTGAATCAATTCTCTTTTCATGCTAATATACAATCCTCTAAAATATGTACATTTATCTTTTCAAGTAGCCTTATTGTCATAAAGTGGACATTGACCATCCCCCGTCCCACCCCTGAGAACTAACACCAAAACACCCAAAGAGGAGCACCCCGCTCTATAATCTATAAAAGGAGTGTGAAAAGTGATGTAACCTGACTTTGAGCAACTTCAACTGGTCAAATAAACTAAATCCCTGGTGCTCACTTTACAATGAACAAGCAAACATTTTATTTGTTTAGCTCTAACTGTGAACAAATTAACTAAACTATTAACAAACAGGATAAATTCCTTCTAACTACTAACAATTGCCAAATATAGCAAGATTCTAATGGCATGCTGTTCGAATAAATATAAGGCCCAGTTGTATATTTTTTAAAAAATTGTTCTTTCGAAATTACCGCCAGGTTATGTCTTTCGGAATGTTCTGTGCTTTCTCCATCAATAATAGTCAGGAATATTAACTCACTGTATCATTGGAGCTGTTGTTATTTAGATGGTGCCTCCTGTAAGGCATAGAGGATGCCGTAAGAGCCAGTGATTCTCTCTTGAGAGCTGAGGGCTATTAGCTCTGAAGTCTTTGACCAACTGCCCCCTTCTTTTATACCCTTGATGACACGTCAATATTTCTTAGGATGGGATTGGTCCTACATTGTCAAAACCATTAGATTTAAATTTAATTTGGTTTTCAGTATCTAAGTGCCTGGTTCAAATTGATTGGCTAAATTCAAAACTTGTCCTGGTTAAAAATTGCCGCTTGGCCTGCTAACTGTACAACCTTTTGATACAAATGTTTGAATTTGGGTGCTGTTTGTGTACTTGCAAACTTATAAGCTGTTGCTCACAGATATCTCTAAGCAAAGAAAAAGTAGAATCTTTTAAAGGGACGACGCATTGCTTTCTTCCTGAACATTTTACAAATATCAAATTCTAACTTCCTGTCTTCCAATTCGCATGTGCTCTACCCAACTTCGAGACATTATGTATTCTATCTGATGGAATGTCTTACGGAGCTCTAAATATACTATAACTATTGATTCTAATTTATCAATCATCCTGTTACATCCTAAATTCCTACGAATAAGGCCATGACTTACCTTTCCTGAAGCAATGTTTTCTCTTCATTGTATTTGTATTTCTAACTGCTCCACTACCACATCCTTTTAAAGTAAAGGTGATGACTTTTTATCAACGATAGATACAAAGCTAACTGGCCTGTAGTTACATGTAATTTGGTTGTCTCCCTGTATTGAATAAGGGTTTTTGGAAGGTTAATGTGAGTGCAACTACTACCTCTGGCTACTTCCTTTAAAATGCTAGGGTGCAACTCATCTAATTTGGTAAACTTACTGGCCTTTAATCTCGTTGGAGAAAAAGTACAACTGAAACTAATAACAGTCATTTACTACCCTATCCATCCTTTAGCCCCTTGAGATTTTTTAATATTTAAGTAATGCTATTTGTGTCCTCTACCAGTGAAGATTTATGCAAAGTATCTATGCAACTCCTGTGCCATTTCCTGGTTCCCCTTTATTTCCTGGCCTCATTCTCTAAGGGGACTTGTACTCACTTTGGCCTGTCTCTCTTCTGTATAAATTTAAATAAACTTTTACTGTCTCTTTATATTCCATGCTAGTTACAGTTAATTTTCTTCTTATTTGGTCATCTGTTGTCTTTTAAAATTTACCCAATCTGTTGGATTATGATTAATTTTGCTACATTGTATATATTTCTTCCAATCTGATATTATGTTCAACTTGTTTGATTAACCAAGCCAATACTAATACAGTGCGGGATTTTTGAATCTTAAATATAGTTGCATTCAGGAAACATTCAGCTGTACTGAACTGGTTGTGCTCTGGCCTCTTCCAACACAATCCTGCCAGCCCACCACCACCTTCAGTTCTAAGGATGTCGTTGACTTCAATACCTAACTGCCTACTAATTCCTAAAATAACCTAATGTTCTGCAGCACTGCTATTCAGCTACTTCTGACTTCTCACTGGCATTTTTGTCTGGAACCTCTGCAGTTCAGTTGCCATTCCCACCAGTACAGTTTAGAAAAATAACAGGCACTCCAACATGCAGTCTACACCGGTTTCTTTTTCCAGCTTTGTCCTTTATACTTCTTTTCAGTGGTATCTGCACTGTCTTGTCAAAATTGAATGTTCCTACTTTGCAACTTTTGGACCTATCTGTTCCGTAACTGTTGCGAGCCGTGGATTGGCTGGCTTGCTCGGTTCAAAGAATGGATAAAATAATGAATTTCATGACATCTTTGTTGAAGGCAGCCTCTTCCTGTTAGATTGTTATGCTGTTTTCTACTGTATTAGATCAGGCTGGCCCTGTAGATCCCTACTAGGAAAGAAGACATTGGAAGCAAATCTACCATTTGCATCTTTTACCTTCCTGAACTGTAATTAGGGTCATGTTGCATTTAGTGTTTTAAAATTATTGAATGTGGAAGATTTTAAGTTGATTTCCACTGACCTTGCATGATAAGTTAAAACTCCATTGTTAAAAGTAGAGATACAAATTGATGAGTCAAAACGTGCTAGGTACTGCTGTGAAGTTCTTGAAGGATATAATCATAAAATAAGACTGCAATAGTTAGATATAAAGCCTTGGTGAGAGTGTGAAAGTAAAATTAAGAGGATAGTACTTTGTGAAAGTTGCTGCCACAAATAGTTGGGATGAATAGCTTGAATTCATTTAAAAAGAACTTGAGTGGGAGTAGGTCATTCAGCCCCTCCAGTCTGTTCCAACGTTCTAGATCATAGATAATCATTCACTTCAAATTCATATTCCCAAGTTATCTCCTTGATGTGATCCGAGATGGAGAGCTAGACAAACATGAGAACAGAAAAGCATTATGTACTGATAGTTGAAGGAATTTCATGGAGTGTTAATAGCATGAACTTGTTGAGCCATATGCCTCCTTCTCTCCTGTTTATCCCAAGTTATGTTAAGATGCATCTATCATATTGGAATGAGCAGACTGAGACTGGTGTCTTAATATTGTAAAGGACTTCGCTAAAGATCACTGTGGAGAAGTATTCTGCTTGTGTGAAAGTCTGGTACTAAGGTACGTATATAAGATGGCAAATAGCTGATGGTTAAGAAATTGGTCATAATACGTCTATGCAGTGTTTGAGAATGCAGGACGGGCTGCCAGCCGTGTTGTTGATGCACATCGAATTTAAAGTACTTGAGGAAAAACCTGTTACGGGTCTGAGGGACCAAACTGGAGAAGTACATAGGCAGAGTGTGAAGAGACACATAGGATGAAGGGAAAAATAAGTCCTAAACACCAGCATAGAATAGATGGGCAGAATGATTTATTACTTTACTTTAGATTTTGTATACTTTCATTGATAGAAGGAAGAGCTTAGATGGTACATGTTATCACTGGAATGAATGAAGTATGTTCCAACAACAACAAGATCTAGGATAATATTGTCTCATTTGGTCCATATAAACTGTAAACTACTTTTGTTTCAGATCTTCTTCTACTGCAGTTTTTTGGTTCATTTGAAAAATGAGAATGTCCCTGACTTTCTTTTACATTCTTGCCAATTCTTGCAGGTTCACGATGCAAGTCCCTCGTCTTCATGAACTTAAACAGGAATTGGCATGGATGAAGGAACACCTGTCTAGCCTTGGCTCCCCAGTAGTGCTGTGCCACAATGATTTATTGTCTAAAAATATTATCTATAATGAAATACAAGGTAAAGCTCCAGCAAGTATTTGACGTGATTCAATTTGTCTGTAAATGAACTGCATCTTGTAAGCAGTGAGTATGGTAGATTAATTTAGCCCGATAACAAACGCATTACTCCATTTTGAATTGGATTTTGCTTTTGTTTTTGGAATTCAGGGTCCAAAAGCTCAGTGTGTTTGTGTGTGTCTGTGTCTGGTTGAATTAATTGGGTTCCTAACCTGTAACTTGGAGTGGTTATGGAGAGAACACAGTCTAAATGGAGTATTATGTTTAAAAATGTAAGTACATAAGACTCCTGTTTCTATGCAGGCAAGGTTGGGTGTGTTTTTATAATAATACTTCTATAATTGCTTTAAGCATAAGCACTAGGCACTGAAGAGGTCTTGGAGGTTTTGGCAGGCTTTTCTTAAAATTCACTGATGAGTCACAGATGTTGCTGGTTGGCCAGCATTTATTGCGTATCCCAAGCTGATCTTGAGGTGGTGGTGAACTGTCTTGAACTGTTGCAGTCCTTGTGCTGTTGGTCCACCCATAATGCCAGTGCGGCAAGCTTGCCAGGATTTCAAACCCAGCAACAGTGAAGCCTTGTAGATGGTGGACAGGATTTGAGAAGTCAGGAGGTGGATTATTCACTGCAGTATTCCTAGCCCCTGACTTTCTCTTGTAACCCCAGTGTTATATGGCTAGCCTGTTCATCTGGTCAGTGCAACCCCCAGGATGTTCATCTTGGACCAATCTCCAGGTCCAGGGGCTGTTGTGGGAGATGAGAGAGGAATGTATAGTGACTCTGACCCAAATTTTTGATGCCTCCATGTTCTTAAGGGAGGTACCAGAGGACTGGAGGATAGCTAATGGGTTCCATTTTACAAAAAGGGGTAGAAATAAACTGGTAAGTTTAATATCAGTGGTGAGAAAACTATTGGACTAACTAGAGAAGGAGAAAATTTAAGCTCCATTTAGAGAAGCAGGGGTTGATCAGGCTTCGTCAGTGGAGCATTGTCAGAAAGATGTCATGCCTAACAGATTTTACAGAATTTTTTGAGGTGGTGATCGGGTGTGTACACAAGGGTAGTGCTGCTGATGTCATTAAGTTGGGTTTCAGCAAAGTGTCATATGTGAGACTGATAAAAGAACGTAAAACCACATGGGTCCATGGTAGCATGGCAAGTTGGTCCAAAAATTAGCTTAATGATAGGAGACAGATGGTGGAGACAGAAGACTATGATTGGGGCTGGTATCCACTGATGTAGTACACGGATCAGTGCTGCGTCCCTTATTACTGGTGGTTATATGAGCTCTCTAGATGAGGATGTGGGGAGGGATGATAAGTTAGTGGATGTCAAAGATTAGCTGGGTGCTTAATGTTGAGGAGGAAGATCTTAGATTACAGTACGCAATAGGTGGTGAGGAAGATGGAATTTAATCATGAAAATGTGAAGTGATGCACTTGCGGAAAACTAACAAGACAAGGGAATACTCAATGAATTACAAGACACTCGGAAGCTTGGAAACAAAGGGATCTCGGGGTGCTTGTCTCTAGTTCCCTGAAGATGGCAGGGGAAGTTAATAAGGTAGTTAAGGCATTCAGGCACTTGCCTTTATCAGTCGTGGTATAGATGAGAAGAGTAAGGAGGTTGGAGCTGTACGAAACTTGGGTGAGGCCTCAACTGGAGTACTGTGTGCAGTTCTGGTAACAAAATGATGTATTTGGGCATGCCGAGGCGATACCCCTGGGGTGAACGTTTTAACTATGAAAAGGCAGTATAGGCTTGTGTTGTTTACTTTAGAGCAGAGAAGTCTGAGAGGGGCCATGCTGTGAGATGTACAAGATTGAGCCACATGGACAGCGTGGATAGGAAATAGAGATAGCAAGAACTGCAAATGCTGGAGTCAGAGACAACACAGTGTGGAGCTGGAGGAGCACAGGCGAGGCAGCATCAGAGGAACAGGAAAATTGATGTTTCGGTTCGGGACCCTCCTTTCCTGGTTCTCTACTGCCTGGCTTGTTGTGTTCCTCCAGCTCCACACTGTGCCTGTGGATAGGAAGTAGCTGTTCCACTTACAATAAGGGTAGTAACAAAAGAGTATAATTTTAAGGAAAACGGTCGTAAGTTTAGAGGAAATTTGACAAACTTCTTTCATGCAGAGGATGGTGTGAATCTGGAATACACTGACTTGGTGGGGGTGTGACAGTTGAGGTGGGAAACCTCAAATTTTTTAAAAAGTACGCGGATTATCTTTTGATATGCCATAACAATCAAGGCTATGGGCCAAGTGTTGGAAAAATAGGTTACTGGAGGGAAGAAAACTGAAGGAAAGCTAAAGAGCAAAACCTAATAAGTCATACAATTGGATAACAAAGTGTGGAGTCGGATGAACACATCAGGCCAAGCGGCATCTTATGCTTGGCCTGCTGTGTTCATCTGGCTCCACGCTTTGTTATCTCGGATTTTCCAGCATCTGCAGTTCCCACTATCTCTGATACCAGTTATACAGTTGGTTCTAGTTCTGTGAGAAATCTTGTTCAAATTATATAATTTAAACTTTTTTTTCAGTTGAAAGTGTGTTTGTATCTTTAGCATGTCTTGTGTTTTTGATAAATAATTTAAATTTTGTCATGTGGAAAAAGAGGCATAGGATAAGTGTAACATTGGTTGCTGGTGTTTGCTGGGATGAGGTGGCAATCTCTTTTTGAGGAACATTCCCTCGCAGGATGGTGTTATCCTGAGTTGATGACCATGAATCTAGAAAAGATTAACTATTTCAGTTATAACCCTCTAGATTTGAATGCTGGGAACTTCAGTTCATTGATTCTCACTTCTGAAAATATTCAAACTTCATTTGTCTTTTAAGTAGAGTTAGCTTATCCTTTACAATCAGTATATCTATTTGCTTCTAGACTCCTGGGACCATACTTGGGGATCCAATTGTTGAGAGTGTGTGCCATCTATTGGTCAATATAGTACATTATTTGAAAGTGTAGCTTATTTTTCACTTGAAGAACAGCATGGAGTGAAGAGAAATTATCATTGAGTGGCATGCTGACTGATTTTTAAAAAAAAGCACTGTTACATGAGTGAGAAATGGAGAGTGAATTTTACTTGGATTGTTGCTGATTTCAAAAGATCTTTTATGGCAGTTACTGAGTGGAGTTTCAGCATATTTCAATAAAGGGAGGAGAAACTGTGAGTATTGTCCTCTTCATTGAGTATAGATATTGGTAGGCCATGATATGGACTTCGCACAAAGTAGAGAAGGATTGAAAACTCAATCCATAGCATTCCATGAATAATCATGAACTGATGATGAATTTTGCACATGTTTAATGTGCGGGAGAGAATGCAGGCCATGTACATCTCTACATTTTGTACTGATAACTAGTTTTCATAATATATTTCTGGGCTTTTGCTCACTAGGTTTATATTTGTTTTGCTATAAAATATTAAATATCTGTTTTGGTTTGGTGAATAATTGCTTTGTGCAGATTATATGTTTTAACTTTCTAAAATTGCAAGGTTGTTGTCTATCCTATTTTCTAAATGAAATAAATTTAATTTATCAAAGTCTAGTCTTGCCAAATGTTAAAATTTAATAGCCAATTTTTGGATTTGTCATTTGCACTAATGTGAACTTCTTAAAATCTGTTTTTGCACTTTTTCTCCAAAACCCCTATTCCCCCGATAAGTGAATTATGATCACCTATTCCCATTTGAATGGAGAAACCCTTAGCATACTCCACTGTCCGTACAGAAATTTGAGAGATTTTAGACACGTGGTACAATTAATGCCACCATATTAATTTTGGCAGGCTTTAAATGCTGCTAGTGGACCATATGCTGTCTTTGGATTTGTTTACAGCCCTTCCTGTTTTGATAAATAGGTGAGTCTGGTTGGCCTGAGAGCACTTGTAATTCTATTACAAATACTGAAGCCATGTGGTTTGTCAGTTCTTCTAGTCCATCAACTTTCCTTGCCTAATTCCACTAACTACTTATGTTGCAGAAAAATGATCTCCAGATCCCATTCTCTTTGGAGACCTCCATGTTCTTGCTAATTCCAGAAACCTCCTGTAGTGATATATTCTAGTTCTCTCCCTCATCATGTAGTTTGAGGGTTAGTGCCACCGTTGCATTTCATCTATCTGTAAAATACAAATATATTGTTGTGAGGAGAATCTGAAAGTGCAGCGAAACCTACCCTTTTTAGTTTCAAACTTAGTTTTCCTTTTGTTTGTTTTTTGAGAGTTTGTCATGCAGTCATCACTTTCATTGTTAGAGAGCCAGGTTTATGTAGAGAAGGTTATACCCAATGTACTTATCTATAGTTCCTTTCAACAAATATCCTCACACAGTTAAAAGATATCTCCAGATTTGACTGTTCCTGTGCTAAATTAGTGAGCCTAAAACCATTCCAAGACAGGGTAGTTCAGTAAATATTTGAGCTGCAACAGGTACAGTTGGTTCTGCTATAACACGATAATGACAGTTGCATTCTTGATGTTAAAGCTCTTCCAAAATTGAAAAACACTGCCCTTATTCCCCCTCAGTGGGTTGTAATCAGTCTTTTAAATATGCACCTTGAAGAATAAGCTTTAAAAGCTGCTGTTGCAACCTGGGTTGAAGGAGAGAGGTTGGGTTTGTGGGTAGAACTAGCACTTTGACACTTTCAGAAAGTTCACCAATGGTGGGAGGATGGCTTGGTGCATTATTCAGACTCTTTCAGCGCTAACATTGTGCACACTCAAGACAAAGCCCGCGCACCAATGGAAACACGTTACAGGCAACACAGATTCATGTTTTGGAAACAGCATTCCTTTATTCATCATTCGCATTCTGGCGTTGTCAGCATACACGTTATACCAGAACTGACTGTGTACATTATTTATGTGTAGTTACTGTACTGTCACATTAGTGATTAAAAACCCAAAAACATGAATGTAATGTTGAAATGATAGTTGCAGATGCTGTAAATCTGTATATTTTTAAAAAAAGCTGATTGCGGGAGAAATTCAGCAGGTCTTGCAGCATCTAAAGAAGGGTCGCTGGATTCAAAACATTAATTGTTTTCTCTTCACGGATGCTGCCAGACCTGAGTTTCTTCAGCAGTTTGTTTTTGTTTTATGTAATGTTGAGTTGGAGGTAAACTGCCTGACTTAAAATGTAACAATGGAACAATTACAAATACATTTATTTGTTCAGGAATAAATTCCTTTTATTGACTCATCTAATTAGCTATTTATTATGGTTCACATGGAAAACATTTAGCTGTTGCACTTAGATTTTGACTTTGAATTTGCTTAGCTTGTCTTATTTTCAGCAACATTGTGTGCTGCCAAAAGTTGTTGGTTTGCATCATACTGCCATAATGCGTTGATCAGGGACTAATTGCATAGTTGTTCACGCATATACTCCACTATGAGAGGGCACGCAATCTGTTAATAGTCAATCAATGTCAATGTCCATATTTCAGACATTGCTGTGATGCTTATCTGAAAATGTCTATTGAGTGAAGGTCAGAATATTTTTCTGATATGTCCTTTTTTTTCCCCTATGGTTTATCAATTTGAGTCATGTGATTTTGTTTCAAATTAGAAATTTGCATTCAGTATGTAAACTATTTATCGGTTTTAACATTCAGTTGTCACGGTTATAAATCTATAAAGTTTGCAAATAAGGTTTTATTTCTGTAGGTCAGCTCACCGAATTAAATACCAGGACCAGGTAATGTGTTTAAACTTTTCTCTTCTTTTTAAGTAAATTATATCCAATAAATAGCTTTGCTTGTATCTCCCCATGCCAGCTTAGGCATTATAAACAGTGTAACTTTATTTCGAGTAAAGGAAATTTTTTTCAAAAGTTGGGTATAATTGGTTATTTTAAAATCTCAATCATTAAAATACGTAACATTTGAAATATTTGTTGAAACCTGTCAGTTTTTCAAACATCAGATTTGAATTGACGATACACCCTATCTCCAGATGCTCGTAAGTTCAACGTTTAATAGCTATGTTCATAGATAATTAGTGAATCTCATCATACGTATGAAAGGGAGGACCGTAACAGGACGAAATGTAACTTGGATCATGTTTGTTTTAGCATTTTTTTTTAGAAACTCTCAGTATGACGATTGAGCTTTTGGGTGGTTAATGTAATTCGTGTCAGCAAATTGAGAATAAGAATCAGAAAAATGCAGTTGGGCAATAAAAATAGCTCTGAGAAAGGTGCATGGCTATGAATGCTTGCGACAGGTTTAGTTGCACACCTTTTTAAGTCGTTTGGGTATTTTTGTTTTTCAATCTTTCGACTTTAATGAAATCAAGCTAAAGCTAAAACTTCTTTGCATTGGGTAATATCTATTTAATTTGTAGGTCTTTTGACAAATTAACAAGCAACTGTAAAGTTGGAGGCATCACAAAACAAGAACCTGTGAAACACAGGTATTGTAATAACATTAAAGACATTAGGGATGTTTGTGAAATTTGAAATGCTGAAATAGTCAACTTATCGTAGCACTGAATATGCTGCATCTTTGATACAAAACATTGCAATATTTTCCTTGTTTGAATAGTATAAAATACCAGAATGTTTTACTAAACTGTAGTATTTCTTTAAGCATATTAAAACATTTTATTGTTGAAAATGGAATCTGCATGTAGTTCCTATTAGTTTAACATGTTGAGGATTAGATGTGTTTCTCACAGCAAGAATCTACTGATTTAGTCTGTGGGCGCAGTAGATAGTGTTTTGTTTCTTTCTAAATATGTTAAATTTATCCTGGATTAAAGAATGAAAACTTCACAACTTTATTCTTTTGCTAACTGTAAGATGTATTTATAAAAATTGTAGCTGCATTCATATTGGATCTGGGTATGAAGAATGAAATCCAGGCCATGAGAGCTAATACTTTCACTAAAGGCTAAATATCCTCTGAATTGGTAGGTAATTTGGAGTTCAAGTGAACTCCACTCTGAATCACTGTATCATTCCTGATTTCAGAAATGTATAATACTAGTATAAATTTGGGGAAAAACGTCTGCCAAAAACTCATGGCGTCTTGGTGAACACAACTTAACAAATTTATATTTTCACTCCACTTTAATTTTACTGATCACTTAGTATGTTGAACTATTTCTAAGCACACCTGATTTCATTTTCTCCCCTGTTGTCTTTCGCCCCTACCATATGAGCTATTTATTCGTCAAGTGGCAAGTTGGTTGATAAATTCCCAGAGCTATGACAGTAGCAGTATTCAACTGGTCATCAGTGGTCTACCTGATTGGGTTTCCCTATCATCACTTTCCTTAGATTGACAAGCACTTTACTTTTATTTTACACGGATTTGGCATGGTGCAGAGCACAAATCTCTTCTGAACTCTACTTCAAAAATTATAAATATTGTGTCAATGCATTACAGCATTATTGGTTAAATAGAGCTACATATGTGTAGTTAATTTTGTACCATCAAGTTTCTCACTGTTCAGAGACTGACTTGCTTCAGTCAGACAGTGGCATAGTAGTTGTCATGGAAGCTTTGGGAAGAAGTGGTTGGTGCTAGCAGGAAAGAATTTTACATTCAGGGGAACTTGGTGCTTGGGGACCAAGGTATCATGAGAGGTGATTTAAAAACTGTAGAGGCAGTGAATGGACATTTTACGAGCCCAAGGCTAGAAGGAACCAGTTGTCATCACTGTGGATTTAAATCCAGAGCAGTGCAGAGGCCCTGCCCCTATCTCCTCTGCTCTTACTGCCATTGGTTTCCAATCTTGTCCAGAGAACATAATTTATCATTATAATATTGTTACTGTTGACTAATGATAAAAATTCCTTTAAGATGGTCATAGAATCATTATTAACCAGAAAACTGATTCGGAACAGCTCAAATGTGGATTATTAAAACAGATATAAATTTAAAGTCAGGTCTTTGTGAAATTGCATGGATTTAATTTTTTAATTAGCATTTATAGGATGATCAAAACTAGGAGCTTTATTTTGAGATGGTCACTGATAAATCCAGTAGGAAATCTGGCAGAAACTCACATCCGAAGAGATTAGAACGCGAGACTTGACAGAAGTGGTTGAAGTGAAAAGCATGGATTCGTTGAAGGAGAAGTTAAGCGAACATGAGGGAGAAATTATAGAAACGGTTAGATGAAGGAGAGTTCATGTGGAACGTTGTCATTAGCATAGACCAAGTGAAGTGGCCTGTTTCTCAGTTGTGAGCTCAATATAATCAAACATTGTGTTGCACAGTTCTCATTGAAATGAAAGGAAAGAGAATGTATTACTTTCTAAGATGCATCTAGGAATTTGCCTGTTCATCCAATTTTAGTCTGTGCATTGATTTGATTACTTTTGTACTCTGAATAGGTTGCGTAAGATTCATTGATTATGAATATGCAGGCTATAACTACCAGGCTTTTGATATTGGGAACCATTTCAATGAATTTGCAGGTAAGACATTCAGAAATTTTAGTTTTTTAAATACAATCCATGGACTCAAGTTGTATAACACATTTTACTGTTTCATCCGTTTTTTTAACCTTAGGTGTAAATGAAGTTGATTACAGTTTGTACCCAGACAAAAATGTCCAATTACTTTGGCTGAAATGCTATCTTGAAGCTTTGAAAGAGTGTCAAGGAAATACTGCAGAAGTAACTGATAAGGAAGTGGAAGTACTTTATTTACAAGTTAATGTATTTACACTGGTAAGTTTAAAGTATAGATGGGAACATTCGAGTGCTGTTTTCGGTAGATAGTGTGATCAAGTTTGATTCTTTAACATATTGCCTGAATACATTACTCTATGTGAAACATGCAGTTAAACCATGAGTTTTTTTTTGTTTTATTCATTCATGGGATGAGGGCATTGCTTTTAAGCAGCATTTATTGCCCATCTCTAATTGCCTAAAGGGCAGTTGAGAGTCACCCACACTGCTGTGGGTCTGGAATCTCATCTAGGCCAGACCAGGTAAGGATGGCAGTTCTCTTTCCCAACGGACATTAGTGAACCAGGTGGGTTTTTCTGACAATCAGCAATGGATTCGTGGTTATCAGTAGATTCTTAATTCCAGATATTTTTTGTCGTATTCAAATTTCACCATCTGCTGCGGCAGGATTCAAACCCAGAACATTATCTTGTCTGCTGGATTAACAGTCCAGCAATAATACCGCTAGGCCATTGCCTCCCTTGTATGAACAAGTACTGGCTACCAGATTTCATATATCTATTGTATTTCCAGTTTTGGTTTTCTATAAGATAGATATATAACAGGAATGTTCACTTCAAATTTGATTGAATTTCTGATCTGATTAGTGGTGTCTAAAATCTGAGCTCACATGCCGTAAATATTCAAAATAGCTTTTTTTGAGGTGACCAAAAGTATAGTTGAACAGGTATATCATAGGGAGAGAAGGTAAGTGGAGCAGTGCAAGTAGTTAAGGAGAGGATTTCTGTGTTGCTGAAGTACATGTAGCAATGGTAAGGCAGTACATTGAAGCCCAGGGTCAAAGAACACATAGGAGGACTGTTAGAGGAAACAGGTGGAAGGAAGAAAGGGTGTGAAACGAAGAAATGACAATTTTAAATTTTCAAATATTGCAAGACTGAGATCCAAGAAATGGTCAGAAAGGGAACAAAAACAATGCTGAAGAAACTTGGCAGATCTGGCAATGTCTGTGGAGAGAGAAGGAAAATGCATGTTTCAAGCCTGGTGTAACATTTCAGCCATGCCAGGTGGGAAAATTAACTCTGTTTCCCTCACTCAGAATCTGCCAAACGCAGTGATTCTCCTGCATTCTCTGTTTGTGTGAGATTCTCAGCATCTGCAGTGTTTTGCTGTTAGGTCAGCAAAGGATATTGCAGAGAAGTGTGTTATTGAGTCATACAGCACGGAAACAGACCCTCTAGTTCAATTCATCTGTGTTGAACAGATATCCCAATCTGACCTCATCCCATTTGCCAGCATTTTGCCCACGTCCCTCTAAATGCTTCTTATTCATGTGCCCGTCCAGATGTTTTGTAAATGTTATAGTTGTACTGGCCTCCTCCACTTCCTCTGGCTTGCTCACTTCCATACATGCATGACCCTCTGCCTTTAAAAAAAAAAATGGCCCCTCGTCCTTTTTAAATCTTTTCCCCTTACCTTAAACCAATGCCGCCTAGTTTTGGATTCCCCACCCAAGAAAAAGACCTTGGTTATTCACCCTACCCATGGCCATTATGATTTTATAAACCTTTATAAAACCACCCCTCAGCCCCTGACACTACAGGGAAAAATGCCCCAGCCTATTCAGAACTCCCTATAACTACATACTCCAGTCATAGCAAAATCCTTTACAATATTTTCTATACCCTCTCCAGTTTAACAACATTCTTTGTTCAGGAGGAGGACCAGAATTCTACGGTTCCACTTTCAAGGAACTATGCACCTGCATTGCTAGGTCTCCCTATTGCTGCACTTTAGGAATTATATAATTCTATGTCAGTTGCCTTTTTTTTAGTATTGAGAATGCTTCTACATTAGAAGAGAACATTTTTTCTTTGATGTCCTCTACCTTATGAAAACTGGTTGAGATTTGTTTTCAGAGATGGCATGGATGGTTTTTTTTAATCTCACCCAAGTTGCTACTATTTTAGTTACTTGAGGCACTCTTAGGCTATTTAGCCTCAGATCATTGCATTCAACGGAATCTAAACATCTCCCCTTGATGTCAGCAACATTGCTAACACTACCAATATCTTACAACTGATGTGGTGGTTTGTCATTGAGCAAAAACTTAACTGGACCACCATCTTAAAAACCTCAGGCTACAAGAACATCAGAAAGATCAGAGGCTGGAAATGCTGAGGTGAGTAACTTTAGCAGACAGTGCTTGGGGAATTACTATCTAAATGACACAGATCAGGGTTGTGCTTGGAATATTGGCCTGGATATGTGCAGCTCCAACAGCACTGAATGACCCTTCTGCTTGCCATCCAGGACAAAACAATGTAGTTGATTAGTATCAGAGATAATGGGAACTGCAGTTGCTGGAGAATTCCAAGATAATAAAATGTGAGGCTGGATGAACACAGCAGGCCAAGCAGCATCTCAGGAGCACAAAAGCTGACGTTTCGGGCCTACACCCTTCATCAGGGAGAGGGGTCTAGGCCCGAAATGTCAGCTTTTGTGCTCCTGAGATGCTGCTTGGCCTGCTGTGTTCATCCAGCCTCACATTTTATTATCTTATAGTTGATTAGTAACCTTTCCAACACCTTCAACATTCACTCCTTCCACCAATGGGCATACCGGTAGTAGTGCTGCTATCTACAAGATGCACTGCAATAACTGACCAAGGTTCTTTTGACAGCAATTTGAAAATGTATGACCACTATCAGCTAAAAGGGAACGGGCAGCAGAGGCATGGGAGCACTGGCACCTGCCAGTTCCCCTTACAGACCATGGAAGTATATTGTTATTTCTTCACAGTTGGTGATGCAAGAATCTTGAATCTACACCAGATGGACTACAGTGGTTCAAGAAGACTGCTCATTATCACCTTCTTGAGGTGCTTGATGCAGCTTATACTAAGCTAACTAGACCAATATTTAATTCTCTCTCCTGTTTCTTCAGGCTTCCCATTTCTTCTGGGGTCTTTGGGCACTGATCCAGGCGAGGTATTCGACAATTGACTTTGATTTTTTGGGGTAAGGTTGAGTAACTTTAATTATAGCTTCTCTTGTTGCTAGAAACTTTAAGATTCCCAAAATGAACCAACTATTTTGACAGCCATAACGGTTTTTGTTCTCAATGTAGACTAGTTAAATCTATCAGTATATTCAGTAAAATCCGAAGTCTTAATGTAAAGGTGGTTTCAAAAGAAAATAGCTGAAAGATCAAATGTCTTGATTGCTTAATATTATTTCAAGTTGGTTTTTATGGAGTTATGAAAAGTCAAATTGATCATTTTCTGAAGTTTGTTCTTAATAAAATTTGAAGTTTTAAATTTCATGTTAATGATTTTGAAATAGTCAATTAATTATTTTGTGTGCTTGTGTTCTTTCTTGCTGCACACCCCATTTTTATAAAGATTTGTTGATGGGATGAGGGCATTGCTGGTCAGGCCAGCACTTATTGCCCATACCTAATTGCCCAGAGGGCAGTTAAGAATCAACCACGTTGCATGGGGTCTGCAGTCACATGTGGGCCACCCAGGTAAGGATGGTGCCTTCCCCCTTGAGGAACATTAGTGAATCAGTGGATTTTTCTCAACAATCAGCAATGGATTCATGGTCGCCATTAAACCCTTATATTCCTTAACTGTTAATTGAATTCAAATGCCACCATCTGCCATAGTGGAATTCGAAGCCAAATCCACAGAACGTTACCTGGATCTCTGGATGAACAGTCCAGCAATAATACCACTAGGCCATTGCTTAACCCTGTTTATGAGTTTAATAGATTTCTAACCCATTGATGATCTCATCCAGTCTTTTGAGATTCTAGGTTTGGCGGCATTAGGATTTTCTCAGATTCCAGTCATCAAAACAACATGCAGTCATGCTTTGCTTCAGGTTGCGTTGGAAACCGGAAATATCAATACATTGCATTTCATTTAATCTTGGACTTGAACTGACCAGTAAATACTGTCAGGATTGTACAATTCTACATAGTTAACTGGCTAATAATTGTACAGTCCCTTGTTGGAGTTTAAGTTCAGGTTTAAGTTATTTTATGTTTTGTTTTACTTCACACAAAGCTGTCTTTCACTTCAGTACCAATGTGACACAATTTCTTGAAGTACATACCTCTGCACACCATGCACCACGTATTCTTTCATAGAATATGGATGTTGTTGATTGGACCAGCTTTGGTTGCCCATCTTTAACTAATCCTTGAAAAGGCAGTGGGGAGCTGCAGTTCCCTGTACCAATTCTTGCCTGCTGTTTGTGTATTCTTTTTCCCTTTGATTTACCTAGGGGCAACACCATGAATTCCCCGTGAATTAAAGATCTACAGTTGTCTGCAGACTGACAACAAAGAACCATACAGCATTAAAAAATGCTGAAACCTTTTGTGAATCTTTGGCAGCACAAAATATTTTGTAGCTTTTAATGTGTACTAATCAATAAAACAAGGCTACTTATTGAAATCTGAGTGGGTCAAGTGGCTGAATGGCCTATTCCTCCACCTAATTTGATTGTTTGAGCCATTAAAAAGTAGTACTAGAAGTAAACAAAGCAGGCTTGAGAGGCCGCTGTACCATTTGATATATTCTTAGCTGATCTCACTTCAGGCCTCAACTCCACTTTCCTGCCTACTCCCTACAAACCTTCAATCCATTACTAATTTAAAAATCTAACCCCTGCTTAAATTTACTCCATGTCCCAGCATCTGCCACACTCTAAGGTAGTGAATTTCAGACTCACAATCTGTTACCCCCTTAACTTTAAAAATGTGACCTGTTATTCTTGATTGCTCCATGAGGAAGTATCCTTACTGTGCCAATTTTGTTAGACCCCTTTAGCATCTTGTATATGTCAGTTAGATCTCCTCTCATTCTTCTAAACTGGAGGGTGTAGGTCCAAAAGGCTCAATGTCTCAACAAATCCTCCTCCCCCTCTCTCCCTATTTATTTCAGAATCCTGTCCCCATCCCCCTTTTCTGACGAAGGGTCTAGGCCTGAAACATCAGCTTTTGTGCTCCTAAGATGCTGCTTAGCCTGCTGTGTCATCCAGCTCCACACTTTGTTATCTCGGATTCTCCAGCATCTGCAGTTCCAATTATCTCTCTCAGATTCAATTTAGTGAACCTTCACTAAACTGCCTCCAATGCAACTACGTCCTTCGATAAGTAAGGGGACCAAAATTGTACGCAGTACTCCAGGCATAGTGTCTAATGTCTTTCAGTTACAGCAACACTTCATCTCTATTTTTATACTCTCTCCCTTTTGCAATAAATGCCATTTGCCTTCCTTAGTACTTGCAAACAGTGATTTGTGCTTGAGGACATGCAGGTCCCTTGGCACTGAAGCATTGTGAAGTGTCTGTCCATTTAGATAAGTTGTTTTTTAATTCCTCCAACTAAAATGGATAACCTCACATTTCTCCACATTAAACTTCATCTGCCAAATTTTGGCCCATTCATCACTCATATCCATAACAATCTGTAAATGTCTTATTTCTTCATTGCAGCTTACTTTCCCACTTATTTTAGTGCCATCTGCAAAGTTGGCAATAGTACTTTCTATCCCACATCAAAGTCATTAATATAAAAAGTTGGGCCCCAAGGATGAAGCCTCGGGCGCTCCATTGGTTACAATTTACCACCAGAAAAAGGCCTACTTATCCCTACTCTTGGCTAACCAGCAGAAAGCAAATCCTTTATTCAAGCAACTAAATTGTCCCTAATCCAGTGTGATCTTGCCTTGTGTATTAACCTTTTGTGGGGGCGGGGTGGGGGTGTATCTTGGAATATAGTTGGAATGCCTTTAGTTCTATGACACCTGTTTAAGTTCCTTTACTCTGTTCTTGCCTCTTGAATTAGATTCCTCTCTTTCATAATATCCAGAATCATATTTCTGCCACTGTCTCCCATGTAAGGGATAACGTTACATATTTTTGGGAAGGGACTCTAAAATGTAACATTTATCATTCTCATTTTTTGAAATTGTCTAAATGGAAATTGTTGTTTGATTTCTTTCACTTGGTTTCTAATTTTATTTAATAATTTGAGCGTTTGCAGTACCAGATAGCCACAAGATGGCATTGTAAATTGTGTGCACTCTATGAGCAGAATATATTAAATACCCATGCAACTTCTGAATCATATGAAAAATTATGTTTTATCAACCAAAAAATCATTACTAAAGCCTCCTCACTTCATCAAACTACAGACCCTCAAGCTTGTTTTTAAATGAGGGTTAATCTGCCAGTATAAGATAAGAATAGTTAGTGAATAGCAGCATTGGGGTGATTGCTTGCTGTATTTGGGTCCTACGAGTCAAGACAAAAGATAATTTCAATGCTGTTGAGTTTCTCCATGATAAGAAAGAATCATGAAAGCATAACTATCAGTTGTAACTAAACTGATTCTCCTCATTCTCTCATCCAGTTCGAGTTTCATCTACACAAACAACTCTGATGTCACCATGTAAAGAATTTGTTTTGTAAGCAGTGCGTAGGAGTTCTGATTTTCTTCCTGTTCGTAAGGATAGAGCGTGATGCGAAATAACAAAGTTGTAGGTTCAATGTTCGTACAAGATGTGATAGCTCATGAAGACTTACTTCCTTGTCTTGACCCCTAGCTTGATGTCACATGGTGCCCCTTCAAATAATAGCCACTTTTTACTCATATGCATACTCAGTTCTCACCGTAACACCTGTTGTGGCTTGTGGACTATAGGTAATTACAATTAAAAGTACAGTAAATAACTTTTTTAAAAAAATCAGTAATCGAATTTCCATTCTAGAAGTCCAAGCAACTGCTTGCTGTTCATTAACATCAATAACTTGATGTACGTGAATTGATAGGAACATACATTTAGACTTCTGTGTGTCCTTTGAGGCTCCTTGAATAATAAACTGGCAGCACATGAAAACAAAAGGCTTCTTTTGGTGCCTCCGAAATTACTGCTGCTCCTCAATTTTTGTTGCGTTGTGGCCGACTTTGTCTCTCCTTGTTATCTGTAAGATTAGATGGAACTAATTAGAAGTGTAATGTGCCAAAGTTTATTTAGATGTCCAGGATTTAAATTTGTGACCTCTTCTCTGAGCCTAGATTTAATCATATTAAATATGGACTTATGAATGTGTATTTTTCAACCTGTTGGGCAGGGGTGTGAATCAAATCAGCTGCCCCACCCTGCAAAACCTATGAGAATAGGTGTGTAGTTCTCTTCGCACCTTTTTTCCATGATGGAAGCTAGAACAATAAGCTGTTTGCAACAGAGAGCTGACTTGTTCATTTTCGGTAGGTAGTTTGTGCTGATCTGATATGCGATGTCTTTGGGCTCAGAGACTTGAGGCCCAGAAGCTGGTTTGGAGTGCGCAGCCCCATATCTGGTCAGGGTTTCTAATAGAATTTCTGTGGAAATTAGTTATGAGGGCCATTAAATGTTATGTGCCACAATGGAAGGAAGACAGGAAACCTGCCTAGCTGGGAAATAGTTTTTGGGGGGAGGGGGTGTAGGGAGGTTTAAACTTAATATTTCAATTTTCATGCTTTTCCCATACTTCATCCTGAATCAAAATATCTTGTATTGTACACTGCAAGTTTGATTTAAATTTGCAGCTTTTGTATTTTTTGTAAGGAATGTATATGACGGGAGAGCAAGCAATGGATGTGTCTTGGTGTAAATTTTATACAACACACAGGTTTTAATATAGTTGGAAACCAGCAAAGAGGTGTGAACAATGTTTAACTCTGCACTATCTTAATTACACAGAAAAATCAGCCTAAAGTTTCCTTTGGTGTTTAATGCTACAGGAATGAGTTAAGATATCACTACAAGGAGTGACAAATTTCCCAAAATTATGCATTGAAAAGTGTAGTTGCAGAAGGCAACCAAGTTAGTCGAGCATATTGACATGTATAGGAAGTGTGTGAAATTCGGAGAATGCTGCAGGGGAGCACTAATTTTATGCATATGCTAATAAGGTGTGACAAGGACAAATTTATGTACTTTTTTGAATAATGCCTGTTCTGTTCTGTTCCTATAATAGAACTGGATTTTATTAAAATACTTAATGATTTGGAATGATTTGCTAATAAGGGCTAGAAATATGAAACAATTATTTCTTGTTCGCAAATCAGCCGTAAACATGACTGATGGTCATTTAAGTTTCCCACAGCTGATAATGGCAATTAATAACACAAGCCCATTTTGTTTTAAAATCTGCCTGCATATGTGCATGCATGTGGATATATTTGTTTAGAAATTGGGGACTCACTTTATTACCAAAGTGAAAGCTGTTTTATGATCTATTAGTTGCCTATGATTCAGCTATAAAATCAGTTTGCAACATGAAATACATTCAGTTCTTTGTCCTCCTTGTAAATTGCCACAAGAGTTGATGAAAATCTAAGTGAAGGGTAAAGATGTATCTTCTGATACTTTGACATTTTATTTATTACATTTATATACTTGATTATCCTGTTCGCTTTTTTACTTCTATCTGTATCCATTATGTTAAAATTGTTCTTACAAGTAAGGAGTTTTTTCCTCTAGGGAAGTATTATCGTGATACTGAGCTTGCTGCCTTGAATTCCTTTTATATCATGTGTGAATGTCAGGGAAAAATAGACTGTAATGTCAGTGTGAAATAGCAAATGGATTGCAGCCTTGTTCAAATTACATAGGTAAATCCGTCCCCAAAGTCCCCAGGTTGCATCAGAAAATGCACTTGGATTAGCACTTGGAAAAAAGTTAACCCGTCAGCAACAAATACAGGAGAGAAACAATCTGTGATTGGAGCAGTGAGCATCCAGGTAAATAAATGCATGCATTGAAGGAGATGGCAGCCGGGCATGGAGCAGAGGGTCAAAAGCCAGATGAGCTGCTCTTTAATTGCGGCAGGGTGAGTAAACAGACATGACTTTATGGTGGCAGATTGCCAAGGGAACCAGAGAGATACGTGAGGAGGCAGCATGTGTGACTGAGGGTGTAAGGAAAGGGAGAGTAGAGTGTGTGGAGAGGAACTTGGAACCAACGAAGTGGTTCAGGTGAGGCTGCAAAGGAGAGAGAATTTCAAACCTGCCCACAAGGAGCACTCAACTATTTAGGAGCTTGGAAATCTTAACCACTGAAGTGGGGATTTGTTTGCAAATTAGTGAGATATTTGTAGCTTGAGGCTTGCATATTTTCAGAAGGCACAATGAGTGGAGTGCTTTGTAATGACCATTGTCAGTTGTTGAGTTTGAATCTGAGTTACAGGAGGAGGGTATCATAGTAATCCAACAGTGCAGAAAGAGGCCATTTGGCCAATTGAGTCTGCATGGACATTCTGAAGCGCATCCTATCCAATAGTATCCCAATAGCAACTGCTTGGTTTAAAATATTCCAGCTTTGTGCGCAAATTGTAGCTGTAACTTCAACCTTTAAAAGTATTTTTAGAATAGATTTTTGCATGTGCAAGGATGGATCAAGTATTTTTCAAAATACTTTCAACCTGGTTTATTGTCCTGTTCTGATTTAATACTGACTAACAAGGAAGTGACTCTTTCCTGTATTGTGGCTTTTAGATTCAATGGATTGATAAATATTGAGGGTTGCAATAACATTATCCTGATGGTATCGTCTTTGTGTTTGACCATTAGCTAACTGTATTGTATTGCTCCTTTTTAGATTAGATTAGATTCCCTACAATGTGGAAACGGACCCTTCGGCCCAACAAGTCCACACCGCCCCTTGGAGCATCCCACCCAGACCCATCCCCCTGTAACCCTCACACCCCTGAACACCACAGGCAATTTAGTATGGCCGATCCACCTAGCCTGCACATCTTTGGACTTTGGGAGGAAACCAGAACATAAATAAAACTTGACAATATTCAATCTGCGTAGGATTACATGGGATAAACCAGGGCTCCCCAAGGTAGAGGCCAGAACCCCAAGTGGAGCTGTCAGCTCAGAGACTGTAATGACTGCCCCGAAACTTTGGCCGAATTATAGCAGCTGCATAGCTGTTCTCCTGCTCTAATAGTTATAATGCAGGGTTGCAGCTATTTTCAAACCTCAAAATGGGGTCAAGGGGGAAACGTTTTGGAAGCACTGCGATAAACTGTATGGAAACTGGCCATTAGGCCTACCTAGTTCCTGTTGGTGTTTATCCTCCACTTGAGCCCCCTCACTTGTCCTCCTTTAAACCTGCCATTTATGCCCCTCTATCAATAGAGTTATCATCTCTACGGTCTGCGATCAGACTGTGCAGTATGGTCTAATTAAGATTTGATGTATTAGCACAGTATCCCAATCCTGATCCTTGGTTTGTGTTCTTTTAAAAGAATCTTGTCAACCTGTGGCACAGCCTAGTGATTTATGCTGCTGGATCCTTTTTTTTTTACCCAACTTAGGCTTGTATCTTCGAAATAGTAAGTTACCTCCTTACTGTTCCTATGAAAATGTGCTAGGTTACATTTGTGGTGTGCTTCACTCGTCCATTCTGCTAGTTTATTACATAACGTCCTTCTGTAGTTGTGGTCATCCTTAATGTTGGCTAATTTGTGCACAAGCCAAGCCCCTGTTGTAGCATTGTTAAAAAAAACACTTAATTTTTTTTACAGTTCCTTAGTTTGAGTGGTTCGCCGTCTCTTCAAAAAAAGTATTTTTCTAATTTTCGCATGTAGTATTTGCTAACTATATTTCGCCACCCATTAGAATTGAGAAACATATTTCATACAACAGCAAAACTACCATTCAATCTGCAAAGCCCTGCCTTAACTTTGTTTGAATTGCCATAATTACTTTTCAAGTTAAGTTTTGAAGTATATTAAATATGTTATTTGTTTGTTTTCTGTCTCCAAATGCATAAAACGTTTTTAAACTGGAAATAAATGTTTTTATATTGGCTGATATGCAATGAAAAATATATTTGTGTAATGTTTCCTTAAACTGCCTGTTATACTCAAAATAAATGTGCCAGATTAGCTTTATATTATTCACTGGAACATGCAGGTAAAAGATTATACAATACAAGATGAGGGATCCAGTTCTGGTACCGGTTGTCCTGGTGCAACGACACACAGAAATTGGAGAGACGAACAGTTTGCCCTGTTTCCTGGTCAAAACATTAGACACTGTTTTTGGTTAACATTCTATAATATATATTGTACTAGACTAATATTTGTAAAAGAACAAAAGTCCGTTTCCTTTTTAGAAAAAGCCAGAGTGGCCATCCAAGAATTTTTCATTTTGTACTCAGCAGGCATATGTCCTGTTGCAGCAGTACAAATGTTTAGCCCTCAAGCTGTCTTACAATTATTGAAAGGTGCTGTGTGTGTGTAAGACATGCTTGTGCCTGATTGAGACAAAACAGGTTGTGCAGTGTGCCTGCTGATAGCTCAACAGGAACTAAAGATTATTATTTTTGAGATGCTTAGGTAATATTATACCTTGCACCAGAAAGGAATAAATAATATATTTTAGTGCGCAACAGGACAGAAGTCCCTGGAAAAGGAGAGAGAAGGTGGTAATTGATTGGATAATCCTTGTGTTCTGGGTGCTCACGGTTCCTTAAATATGACAAAGGTGTGAAGATATCATTTTAACCCTACCTCACTTCTACCAGTCTTAGATTCTTCACTGTCCCTAAATTATCAGAGTGCTTATCCGATATCTAGTCTCTTGGGAATATTGTAGTCACTGCTTCCAGTTGCCACTCCAAACTCCTGTCCCCTGGCTAGTCACTGTAGCTGTGTCTCAAATAACTGCCTGTTACTAAACCAGGAACAAAAACTAAGTTGCTGGAAAAGCTCAGCAGGTCTGACTGCATCTATGAAGGGGAAAACAGAGTTGACGTTTTGGGTCCGGTGACCCTTTCTCAGAATTCAACTCAGTTTTCTCCTTCACAGATGCTGCCAGACTTGCTGAGCTTTTCCAGCAACTTTGTTCTTGTTCCTGGTTTACAGCATCCACAGTTCTTTTGGTTTTTGTTACTAAGTCAGACTGTTTGAAACGTTAGTACTGTATTTGACCTGAAGGTGTGTTTCTGACCACAGCCACAAAACTGCCTAATTTTAGCTTCTATAACTTTACCCCTACTTTAAATTTCTGAAACTCTTACATACTTGGCATTGTTACTTCTAGACCTGATCACTTCAATGCACTGCCGACTGGTATCCCACATTCTACTGACTGTAGACTTGTCATTCTAATAATCTGTATTCCGTATCCAAATTATACAAAATCCTGTTCAACTTTCATCCTTTTGCTGCTTGCTGATTTACACTGGCTGGCTGAAAGTTAGCCAGCATTTTGGTTTACAAGTTATCATCCTTGTTTTCAAATCCCTCCAGGTATGCATTTCCTTCTACCCTTTCTCTCCATAATGTCCAGTCACTGCAATCCTATGAAATAATGGCACTGCTCTAATTCTGCCCTTTTGAGCATTCTTGACCTAAATTTTTCCATCATGCCTTTGCTTGCCCAGGCCCTGAACTGGAATTTCCACTCTGCACTACTCTGCTGCTCTACCTTATTTCCATTGTTCATGGCCCTTTGTAAAACCTATCTCTTGATCAAGTTTTTTAAAAATCTTGTCCAATCTCTCAAGTGCTTGTGTTGTACTATTGTCTTATGCATGTTGAGAACACTTGATTACCTTACAGATATTTTGTATGTTGGTGAACCAGCATACGTGGATTGAAGGGACTTTTAGTTCCTTCAAGTTGCAGTTCAGTAGTATTTTTATTTAAGACTATGAAACTTCACTGTAGATACTAGCCAGTTATAAATTAAGGGACTAGTCCATTTGGGCTCATAAGTGGTAATATTTGGTGTAAGCTATGGATTCACATAGTTTAAATTGAGGCCAGATGTTCCCTCTGAATTCTAAGGAAATATATTGATTAGTTAAATTCCACAAGCTGTGTAATTGGGACTTCAGTCCTAATAACATCAGAATTCCAGTTGCTCTGCTGTTGCGTGGTGAAGATCCCAGAAGTATATACACTTTCACTCTTATCATTTTTTTTGGTGTCTAGAATTATCCTCACTTTGTTTCCATTTATGTTACCACATTCCATGGTCTGCCTTTTCTCAACCAGTGCTTTGAGAAAATGAGAAATAGGAGCAGGTTTGTGCCATTTTGATCTGTCAAGTCTGCTTGCTTCTTACTAAAATCATAGCTCCATGAAACTCTTTTAGGTAATATTGCGTAATTAGAAACTTTATCTACTCTTGTACTACAATCCTTTTTAACCAAACTCAGCATAATATTTGCCTTCCTAATTTTTTGTCGTTACCTCTATGTTAACTTTGTGATTCATATTCAAGCTGCTCTGAATGCAAGCATTTGCCTCAGTGTTCAGAGTATTTTTAATTAAATTAGGTAACTTCAAACTTCCATGTTATGAATTCTATCTTTGATTTCTTTCATTATTTCTTTTTCAATTTTCATTTGTGGGCCATGGGTATCATTGGCCTGGCAAAGATTTATTACCCAGTTTCTAGTTGTCCTTGAGAGGGTGGTAATGAGCTGTTGCCTTGAACTGTTGTAGTCCTTGGGGGTACAGATAAACTCAGCATTGTTAAAGAGGGAGTTTCTAGATTTTGACCAGAACAAGTGACACTGAAGAAAAGTCAATATATTTCTATGTCAGGATGGTGAGTGGCTTGGAGGGAACTTGCAGATGGTGGTGTTCCCATCTATCTGCTGCCCTGTCCTTTTAGATGATAGTAGTCTTGAGTTTGGAAGGTGTTGCCTGAGAATCTTTGAATTTGCTGATTGGCATGAACATAGCAAACACTTAACCCAATTCCTACCCTGTGTAACTTCTTCCATTCTTGTATTGCTCCACAATGCAAAAACATTTTACAGTTTCTGTTACATATCTTAATTACATCCTGAAAAGATCCTAACTGATTTGCCAAACATAGAACATAGAACAATCCAGTGCAGAACAGGCCTTACGGCTCTTGATATTGTGCTGACCTGTGAACTAATCTAAGCTCGTCCCCCCCACACTATCCCATCATCATTTTAGTTTCAATAATCCAAGTTGATTCTGCTTAATCACCCTGTAACCACTTTGTTGTGAGGGCTGAGGTTAATTTGGCTTGTATTTCCCTGCTTCTGTTTTTTCCCCTCTTTCACCTCTCTGGAATAGCGAAGTTATGTTTTCCATCTTCTAAATTCTTGGGAACTTTAAAATCTAAGAAACTCTGACAGACCAAAACCACAATCACTGTCTCTGTGGCTACCTCTTTAGAACCCAGGAATAAAAGTTGTCAGCTTCAGAAGATTGCCACCTGGTCCCATTAATTTCTCCAAGATAATTTGCTTAAATTCCTTATTCTCTTCATACCTGTGGTTCCCTATTATGTCCAGAATGAGTTTAGTGCCAACTTCATTTCATGTTGTATTTCCTGACAAATTCTTGGTCACAGTTGAGTTCTAAAATCCCCCCAATCCCCAGGCTTACTGCTGTTTTTGCAACATTATAAATTAGTCTTCTCAAATACTACCTTCAGTTGCTTTTGTTAATCACAGTTGAGCTACTTTGAGGATTGTGCCTTAAAGGAATATGCTTGCAAATTATGTATTATTTAAAAGCCTTTTTTCAGAAATGTATGCTATATTGCATTCATCATTTTACATATGAGCGTGAGAATTAGGAGCAGGAGTAGGCCATCTGACCTGTCAAGCCTGCTCTGCCATTCAGTAAAATTATGGCTGATCTTTTCATGAATTCAGCTCCCACTTACCTGCGCTTAATCCTTTTACTGTTCCAAAAATCTATCTATTGTATTTAAAAACATTCAACAAGGTAGCCTTAACTGCTTTACAGGGCAGGGAATTTCACAGATTTACAACCCTTTGGGTGAAGATGTTCCTCCACAACTCAGTCTGAAATCTGCTCCCCCTTATTTTGAGGCTATGCCCCCGATTCCACTTTCATCTGTCTGTGGAAACAGCCTCCCTGCTTCTATCTCATCTATTCCCTTCATAAATTTAAATATCTTTCTATAAAAGCTCATCCTCATTCTTTTAAATTCCAATGAATATGGTCCCAGTCTACTCAATCACTCCTCATAAGCCAACACTGTCAATTTTGGCATCAATCTAGTGAACCTCCTGTCTAACCACCCACCCCCACTGCCGGCACATGTGTCAGTCCATCCTTTTCTTAAGTACGGAGACAAAAACTGTATACAGTACTCCAGGCTTGGCTCACTAGCATTCTATACAGCAGCAGCATTACCTCCCTTTTTTTTAGAACTTCATTGCTAGAGGGATGGAGTTTACCAGGTTTTTCCATATTACTCAAATCTGACATACAAGTTAGAAATTCACTTCCGACTGTTTGTTTCTGATCAGCCCGTGCCAATTTAAATAGTAACCTATTTTTCATTTAATTACAGTACATTTTCTTCCTCCCAAGGCAAGCTAACTCAGTGTTTTGTACCTCTCTTTGACAGTTTATGTACTAAATTGAATCCCTGCCCACTCCTCCCTCATTGATCAGTTTTAATAATGTAGGGCTAGTATGTGCTGTCTGGTCCTGACAACACGTGAATTTTATGAAGAACACATGAAGAATCCAGTAAATTTAAAATTAATCCTGACTATTTCATTTTTTTCTCCCCAGGTATGCTTCTGTGCGATTCTGCCAATATTTCAAAATGAAGCCAGAAGTTACAAACCTAAAACTTCCTGAATGACAGCAGCTTTACCATTACTGAAGAGAAAACAGGCTGAATGAATTGAGTATGTTACAAAGTACCGGAATTCTATTGCTTTCTAGAACATCATGTCATTATATTAAAACTAGATAACAATCAGCCAAAAATTATAGTTTATGGCATACTTTAGTAATTTGACACTAATTATGCCACTTAATTATGCTTGAAGGCAATATTGGTAAGGATATTCTACATTTTTAGTGGAAAACACCATTTCACTGCAACTAAAAATTTTCTTCATCTACAGTTCCACTGCCACTATCTGTGCTGAGGCACAACCATGAAGCAATTACATGCTTCAACAGATTGTGAAAATCTTCACCAGTGCTGCCGTGCCTTGCACAAAAGCCCTGTTCACAGCTGGGCATGGTTTCCTCTTCCAGCTAGTGCAATAAGTATTGTGAGATCTAAAGGTACAGGGGGAAAGAATGTTCTCAGTGAGTAATAGTTTGTGTTTCTGTTATTGGAAAAATTTGATTTAAATACTCAGATGTTAGCTGGCTCAAGACCCTAACCTTCGGTTGTCTAATTTGCACATATGGTTGCTAGAGTTATTTTTAGATGACTCTTGTGACCCAGCAGCAGCTGAGGTAATATGCAGATCTTCCAACCCATCAAGAATTGAATATAGGAGGACACATGTCAAGGATATTTTATAAGCGTATTTACATTTATATATAAAAGAAATTGGACATGCTCAACAAGTCAAGCAGCATTTGTGGAGAGAGAAAAGGCTAATGTTTCAGCTCACTGCTCTTTACTCAAAACTAATTTGGTTACAAGCAAATTCCATTTACTTTCCCCATTTCTCTCCTTGTCTTCCAATTCAGTATTATTTTTTAACTTTGTCCCATCTTCAACTATCTTGTTGATTTACGTTGGCCCCTGGTCCTGGAACACTTCAACATTAAAATATTTTGAATTGTTTTTCTGCAAATTTGTGCATCCCCCACTTCTTTCACCTTACTGTTGACAACTGTACCTTCAAGCATCTAGGCTGTTAAGTAGTTATAAACTTCAAACTCTGTTGCACTTCGCAGGAATAAAAATTTACAACTTTGTTTTTCCAGTGAGTCTAGGTGTACTAAGGCATCAATCAGTAAATTGCAAATTTGGGGTGACTTCAACACCGTATTAGGACGGGTACAGTCAGTGATTTAGCAGCTTCTGGATATCAGTGTTTAACTTAGCACGTGCAAACTTTAATAGCTGTTAATTTCAGGAGAGTAACGACAGCAAATTCCAACAGCTTTCCTGTCATTCCTGCTGCAAAATGCCAGCCATGATGAATTTAACTGGAAATGCTAACCTTAAATCCATACTGCAATAGCTAAAGACAATACCTTAGCTCTGAAGAATTACTGGTTATAATGCAACAAACTATGTTCATCTTCCATTCCTTTAAATGTAAGCATTGTATTAATGGAGACGATAAAAAGAAACGCATTGCAGCAATTCTTGTATTCTTCATTTTATGTAAAGTACCTTCTGTCAATGGTGTAAGGCTTTGGGGTTAAATTGTTAATTAAGCTTGATCACAATTTCATCTTTAAACTTTGTAATTTCTTTCCATTAAAACGGTCTCTTATTTCAAGCATATTTTCATTTGTGTAACTCTGATTGTGAAGTAATGCTGAACAATTTATTTAACTTGTGTCATCCTTGGAAAAGGGAATTTGTGATTTGACCAGAACAGTTGCTCACTGTTTGCACTTGAACCAAAAAATGTTTGCCTAAATTTGGTAAAGGGTTTTAAATTCTTTGTATGAATAATGAACTATTAAGAATTAAGCTGCATAAATTCATGCGCTCAGCCAAACCTGTACTGAGAATTAAATGGTATGCAGAATGTAAAATTAATTTATATATTGTAAAAGAATGTCACTTGTCTCTCTGTTCTCTGGTGATGTGCAGCAGCTTTGTTTAAAATTTAGAGATGATTGAAGTAAAACCAAATACCGTTTTGAGCTTACAAACTTCCAGTTTAATTCCTGCATTTATGTTCCATGAATTGGTCAGAATGGGTATGTAATCACTATAATTAATATGAAGAAACTGCTACAAACAAAAAATAAGTTCTAATGAAGTAGACATAGGTTCTCTATTTCTCGGGAAAATATCAGCGTAGATATAAAATGGAAGCTTTCTCCCTGTTGTAAAATGTTGGTCTTTCAGTCAAACATGACAAGACTGATCTATTTTCTAATTCAATAGACTGACTTCATAAGCCACATATTTTTCCCATTTATTCCACATAGTTCAATGATGGTCTGTCAGTCTTGTATATAGACATATACAATGGGGGTAATTTTTAAATTACACTTTTTATGCAAAGTTTATTAATGCATTGCACAACATCAGCCTGGATTGTTTTCTTGCAATAGCAGCAAATCTTGCTTAAAATCTGTTGCATTTCTCTACATGATGCCTTTCATCTAAAATGGAAAAGTTAAAGGTTAACTTTTGTCCCCAGTATTTCCTGCACTTGCTTTGAACAGTTCAGTTTTAAAATGAACTCGTGCAAATTAAAATAAGCAAAGAAAATTAATATTGTACCTAGCTAGGATACTTCCAGTATTGCATTTTATAGCATGTATCTACTACCCACATATTTGTGGAGGTACCTATTGTTTCCCAAATTCAGCAGTCCTCGCTTTCTTAAATCTAACTTAACTGCTTTTGGAGGTCTGTGTGTGTCTATACCCAATTATTTTTATTTAATGAGAATCCACTATTGGAGACTATATAATACATCAGTGGAGGCTAATTTGAGTGATGATGAGAACATGTTCTATCACATTAAAGTTGGAGGATCTGATTTTTGTGGCCTACAGCACTGAAATTAACTATCAAAAGTGAAGTTGTATAATGTTTCCTAAGATGGCTTCAAAGAAACTAATATATTTTGTGGAAGTGATGTAAACATTGTGTAGATTTATGACCCTGTAAGATACATTGTGCATCAATCTGCTGAAAATAGGATATAGTTAGATTATGACAGATGCAACTGTCCAAGTTGTTTCAATCAGCATCTTCTTTCAAGTGTCACATAACGAAAATTTTAAACATCTCAGCTGATGCAAGACACTTCAAGGCTGTTGCATTAAAGTATTCATTTGGTGCAGACAACGGGAATTATTTGACCAGCTATCCAATTAATTGCAGGCTTCCTGAGGTGCAGTGGCAGTATCCCTATCCCTGAGTTGAGGAAGCCCACATTAAGAACCACCTGCACTAAAGATGTGTCATAGCATCTCCTGAACAGTTTCATCAGTCAATATCTCCAATTAGTCTCAACCCTGTGCTGTTTCCTGACAGACACCACCCTTTTTCCCCCTAAAAAAGGTTGCTATTGAATATATGCCCACTTAATTGTTCAATAGTGATATTCCAGGTAATTGCAATTTGAACATAGGAATCATCCTCCTCCCCTGTAGCAGTTCTATCAAGGATTGAGATATTTTAGTTTTTGTATTATCATGTAATGGGGAGTTCATTTAAACATGAGCTTATTTTAGGTAACATTCGCAAGAATTTGATGCTTCTGTAATAACTATACAACGTAATGTAAATTAATCACCAAACGTGAGCCACATATAACATATAAAGAAGATTTGTGCCAGCATGACAATATTTAAATTTGTAAATAAAATTCTTAATCTGTTTGCTTTTCAATTGGTGGTCCAATTTCTGTCGCTGTTTTCTGACATCTGCCAGGTATAATACAGTAGTGATCTTGTTATTGGAATGAAAAAGTTTTGATTTTTGGATTCCATTGTGCAAAATTCCATTTAACAAATGTGGACTACCTGGAATGAAAGATAAATGCTATAAGCTTCCTTTTAAAATGTCAACTGATTCATAAATGTACTTCAGGGAATAGAATCAATTGTAGCTATCTTTTATGTTCAGGAGAATCGTAGACATTTACACCATAGGGTGTTCAAGGTGCCCTCCTGCTCGTCCCACCCACTAAATCTTGCCCTATAGCCTTGCAGGTTTCAGCACTTCAAGTGCATATCTAAGTACTCTCAATATAACAAGAGTGCCTGAAATTGTGACAGGGCAGACGGAGTTACAGATACTTATTACCATCCGGTGGAATAATTCCATCTCCAATTTCTTAATCCAACCTCTCACTTTATACCTGGTTGTGGACACTTTGACCAATAAGAATAGGATCATTTGTCTGATCTATCAAGATCTCTTATTTTGATGCTCTTCGGTTAGCAATTTCCTCATCCTCTGTTCTGAAGAAAAGAACTCTAACCAATTCAGTCCTCTAGTTTAAAAAAAATCCCTGACCCTGATAGTATTCTCTCAAATCTCCTAAATTGCTATTGTTATGTAATTTTACCATAACTGTTGTGCACTTCTATGGCTCAGCTAATGTGCATCCAACTGTAGTCTCCTTAACCACTTTAGTTATCCGTCCAGCTGCCTTCAGGAATGTGAGAGCATGTAGCTTTTAAGAGTCCTGTTTCTCTCTACCTGGTACTTTCGTACCATTTAATGAGTACTTGCTTTTTTAGCATTGCCCAAACCTGTTGCCCCTCACCTTTTGTTTAACTCAATTTACTGTGTTGCACCACCTGAATGGTTCATTAATTTCTTTTATACAGTCTGAAGCTTTGATTCAAATAGTCCACATTAGTTACATCACATCTTGGCTTAATAAAGTCAGCATTTCCCCACTTAAGGTTTTATTTTTGGTCTGCTTTGCCCTTTTTAATCATTACTCTAAATTTAACTGAGTTATGATCCCTGCCGCCAGAATACTGTCTATATATTCCTCCTGTCACGTTTCCAGCTTCATTCCTAAAACACAGGCCCTGATCTGATCCCTCCCTAGGCAGCAAGATGAGCAGCATCCTGCTCTGCCTTTAGGCATTAGTCGTCCCGTTAATATTAGGGTAGTTGAACAATATCCCCTGCCTCCCAATTACTGATCCATTCTACACTTTTCAGATTTACTCTTTCCTCCTTGTTGGAGGCCTCTAGTACACACCCTGAATAACCTGGAATTGTTTTTTATTCATTTCAACCCATCTGGCTTTATTTAGTATTAGTTCAATTGTATTGTCTATCCTGTACTTTTCTTTAATGAGCATTGTGTCCATGACCCTTTTTGAATGTCTTTGTTGTCTAGAAAACTTTTTAACCTGGAAAGTTGAGCTGTCATGCTAACCCTTATTTCCATTATGTTTCCTATCGAATTTCATGCTCCCACATGTCAATCTGGTCTATCGAGTCATCTGCTTTATTCCTTAAACTTGATGTCTTTTTTTTTCCTTTCCAAGTTGTTCTGCCTGCTTATATCCATTTTATTGCCCTTTTCAGAATCTGTTTGAGTTCTTATCTGCCTGCAAGGCTAGTTTAGACTCTCCCCAACAACACTGACACAGTACAAAGATAAAATGTTGGTTCAGGCTGGACTGATGCTAACCAATCTAGCTTGTAAAAGCTACACCTCCTGCTAAAAATGGGTCCCAATGCCTCAAGAATCTAAAGCCCTGCCTCCTACTTGGTTTTTCCAGCCACACATTCAACAATTTTTATTTCCTATTTCTCTATACTTAAGTGGCATCATGAGTATTTCCAGTTGAAATCCTGCTTTTTACTTGCTGTCTCTGAACTCCATAAACTGTGTCTGCAGAACCTTATCTCTTTTTATGCTCTGTAGTGTTAGTGATGAAATAGATTTTAGCTGTTCACCTTACTTTCCTTGGCTTACATTTCGCTGCTCAGTTATGTCATTGATCGTGGCATGAAAGAGACAATATACCACCCTGTAATTATAACTTCTTTTGTGAGAAAGTCTTTCACCTCTATTGATCTTCCACTTTTCTTCCTCCTGTAGTCTGCCTACCTCACATTGAATTGACTCTTAAAACCCTCCGTAGCAGTTGTGGAAATTACTCACCATTGCCCCAAGGTAGGAGTGAGATTCTGTGGCAGGTCTCACCCAGCTTGAGACATGTTGTAAAAAAAGTATCTGTTACAGGAATGTCAAAATGTAGTCCTTAAGATCTGAAACGGACAGCTATTGTAGCTTGTACAGACTTCATTGCATATTGGGGTAAAGTCATGCTGTTTAGCACTACTGTGTTTGTACTGATTATGAATGGTGTGATGTCCTTGTTGTGAGGACCTATGGAGGAGGTTGTTGCATCTTTAGAACCAGCTGCAATCTGACTGATCATTTCTAGTAGAGAATAAATAACTGTGTACACACACCACCTCTTCAATCATTCCTAAACAGCTTGCTTGCAGATACTGTTTGTGGAGTCTTGCTGTATGCAAATTCATTGCTCTCTCATAATTAAATAACTTTGAAGTAGAATTGACTTATATGAATGAATATCAAAGAAAATAATTTGCACTTATGTTGAGAACTTGTCTTTAGGACATCCAATTGTTTCATAGCTAATTGAGTACTTCTGAAGGGGGTAGTTGTAATCGAGTTTAATGTGAATGTGGCAGCCAGCTTTCATGCAGCAATTAATGTTGATGAGTACTGGTTGACAAAGGTATCACACGTTGTTTTCAGATATGTTGCTAAAGTTGTTCAAATATGTGGCAGCAAGTGAACAGGAAAAACCAGTGTTGCTTATTTGTGCTCAAAGCCGATACTGCAATCTGTACTTTGAGGTTCAGGTCTGGAGAATTTCTAGTTTGTGGGTGACTGTATAGACGTTGTCCCTGAGACTGTTTGGTCCTTACCACCAACTAAGATTATTCAGTTTATGTTCAGTAGATGTATAAGAAAATTGTAACAAGTTGTTAACTGCCTTGATCATGTAACTGTGATCACAAACCTTGCAAAATCACAAAGATGCACCTGTGGCTACAACAGTAGATGAGACTAGACAATAATGTGCTAAAATGTAAGTAGAAAGTAACTTTTTGATTCTTTCCAAAGCTGGAGCCATTTCTGACTTAAATCCACTTCTGTCAGATTCTCAAAGACTGTCATGGGTTGAACAGGACTTTCTGTTGGGGATAACCCTCCCCTTTTGACTCCTCATATCTAAAAAGAACCAGGGATTCACTGGTAAGTGTTGTAGTCTTCCTTGAATCCATCGTGGTATCTAGTCTTAGGTATTGTGTCCTAGAAAAATGGAGAATTGGAATTCTCATTTAGTATAAGACATGTTCTGTGATGCCTCCATTGTTTCACTGTGAAATAGGATGATATGCAAAGGCAAAATGTTTGTTGTTTCTCTTCCAGAGTTTTAGATATTTTCCTTTGCAAAGTCTTTGGGTCAGAGGAGATTCCAAATGATACATGGTTGAAGTAATACCCTATTACCTGAATACGGTAATAGATGTAGTCACCACTCCTGACTCATTGGGCATTTTTTAAAAATTTACTTGAGACATTTGCAGCACTGGCTGGTCAGCATTTATTGCCTATCCCTATTTGCCCTCGGGAAGGTGGTGGTGAACTGCTCCCTTTTTAGACACAGCGGTTCATGTGCTCTTGGTTGACCCACAATGCCGTTAAGGAGAGAGTTCCATTTTGACCTAGTTATAGTGAAGGAACAGTGATATATTTTCAAGTCAGGATGGCAACTGTCTTGGAGGGAAACTTGCAGATGGTGATGTTCCCATTTATCTGCTGCCCTTTGTCCTTCTAGATGGAAGTGGTCATGAGTTCTAAGTGGTCTAAGGGTATCTGCCAGAGCACATGGTTTGTATACAGTTCTGTGGGGGCAGAAAAGAAGGTGCTTGTTGCCAATTTTGTAAAATTATTATTGATGGACAAAATAAATATTTTCCACTTCTTACACCTTTGTTTAAATTGAGTGAGATCTACACAAAGTCTTGGTTCTCAACTTGTCCTGGCTGTGTCGTAATATGAATCCACATCTCTCTCTGAGCTTTTGCTTCTCCGTTAAAGGATGAGAAATTGTCCTGAATGTGTTTAAGCGGATTAGTTTGACATTACCTTGTGGATTAATGCGATACTTCAAGTTTAATTTGCCTAAATCTTTGAACAACTTTGGAAATTCACTGCTCTTCCATCCTATTCTGAATTATTGTATGCATTTCTGCCTCTTGGAGAGTGGATATGTGCATTTTGTTTTTTGCTCAATGAAGAAGTATTTTTGATTGCTCCCTGTATCTGAAGTATTGCATGATATTTCTTCCCCTCTGATTAAGCTCTATAGTGATTCGCCCATATATATGAAGATTTTGTCACCTGACATTCTGTACTAAATATTATATGTGCTAGCCTGTCTCTTGTGGACTTCAACAATGGCAACTTGCCTTCCAGTATTGAAACAGCTACCCCTATATTGGGTTTAAGTTTTGTTTCGAGCCTTTAGTTGAATATCCAGAGTCTGTTTTGACTTTTTATTAACCTCATGTGGAGATGTTGCTTTTACTTGCTGTTCTGCAGCTTTGTTTAACTTATTCCTTGCAATATGATTTCATTTCTTCTGGAAATCTTCCTATTGAGGGACTTTATTTTTTGGGGTGATGAAAATGTTGTTAGCTTACAATATTTCCTAAAGTGCCCTAAATGGGCATACAGGTCCTGATGCTGGACACACGTTACACTTGTGGTTGTTTATGGAACCGCACCTTGTACAACCTTACAATGGTAAATAACATTGGTTTCTGCTCTGTGTGTTTTGGCAGCCTTTCTGAAGTGTGATGACACCATCTTAGGGACTACTCATTCGATCACTTCAGAAAAATCCTTGATGTTTTCCCACAGTACTAACGCTATTGGATACCATTGCCTCTCTGTGCAGAGAATTGGATTGCCTGCTCCAATATTAAATCGTCAAATTAAAGGAAGTCTTGTAATTTCTCATTCCTCACCTGACTATTACTTGGTCACTAATTAAATAGCATTTCAAAACTTTGTACCAGCAACCTCCAGCTAACAATGTAAATCTGTTATAAAGGTTTGAATTGTGTTTTCCTAATGCTTGTATAAAGAACATTAAGAACTAGGAGCAGCAGTAGACAGTTCATCCCCTCAAGCCCATTTCTGCTGTTTGATATGATCATGGCAGATCTCATCCCAGCCTCAACCCTCTGTCGCGCCCACTCCCCATGACCCTTTAATGCACTATTAATTAAAAATGTCTTATCTCCTCCTTGAATTTGTTCAGTGCCCCTGCCGTTCACAGCACTCTGGGGTAGTGAATTCCACAGATTTATGACCCAAAGAGAGAAGTAATTTATCTTCATCTCTGTTTTAAACCTGTCACCCCTTGGACTAGAACTGTGACCCTTCATTTTAGTTTTCCCACACAATAGGAAACATCTACTCTGACAAACACATTTTGCATCTTTATATACTTCAATTAGATCTCCCTTTCTAAAGCCTAGCAAGGGTCAGCCTAAACTGTTCAAACTGTCTTTATAATCTAGTGAAGCTTCTCTGAGCTGCCTTTGCCTACAAAATCTCATGCATTCTATCACAATTCTTTTGAGACGAAAGAACACACAAGTGCTTAAGTCAATGTGTCGTACTTTGTGATACTTTCTTCCATGATTTGTCTTACTTGAACATCAGAAGTCACATGACATCTGATTATAATCCAACAGGCTTGTTTAAAATCACTTTGACTGACAAAGGAGCAGTGCTATGAAAACTTGTGAATTTAACACACGTCAGACTATAATCTGGTATCTCGTAACTTATGACTTTGTCCACCCCGATCCAACACTGGCACCTCCACATCAGAACATCATTAGCTGTGAGAGACACAGCATATAAAACTTGCTGACCTGATGTGAAGGGATTCTTTGAGCCACTGTCTTTGGTGGTATGGTGGTTCAGCCTGGAATTCTAGTGGCCCAAGATTTGGCAGCTTTGTCGGCATTCTGCAGCAGTGGAGAATGTGGTTCCTATCTCCTTCCACCTTGTACATTGAACCAAGATAGACTTGGTCTTAACAAAAGACATATGTAAAAATTAATAGTGATGCCAGAGTTTGGGAATTAAACACATCTCACTTTTTTTGTAAAAATGCAAACGACAATAAATCACTTCCATTCTATGTTGCTGCTCCTGCACATGTAAGTCTGAAGCTATTATCAAACAAACTGCTGCTTGCAGAGATCCCATTTTTGACATCATTGTGTGTCTTGTGTTATCACCTGTTAGAGGTAACAGTAAGGTGTCAACAAAAGCTGTCATCCTATGAACTAACACTTGACTAACTTGGGTAAGTACTTTTTTGTTTTTCCTCCTTACTTTCAAAGTATTCTGACTGTTTTATCCTCTCCCGAGTAAAACCAGTTGGTGGCTAGGCCTTGAAGTCTCTTTTCCCCGCTTTGAGTGTTGCCGTGCTGTGGCTCTGTAAGCAAAGTCTTATGAAATTTTTTCCTCTGTCTTCTGAGGTTTCTCCTTTTCCACTTTTTCCCTCAAATTCTCCTACGGTCTTGGCTGCCTTCAGAGTTATTTATTTACTTAACCTGCAGCATGCAAGCCTCATCTGTCCTGGCTAAATTTTCAGCCCTGGCCGTTGGACTGTGTTTTAACTTCAAAGCCACACTCTGTACTGTAGTTTTTTTTCCCCCCTAAGCTACCACCATCTATTGTCTAAAGTCAATACAGCTACCTGTACATTGAAACACTGCTCTGATGTATTTTGCGCTGTGGTTGGCTGCACGTACTGAGACTGCTTGTTCTTTATCACTGAGCGAGACTCTCCAACTCCTTTTATATGCTGTAACACTCCTTAATTATATCTGTTCATAGTGAGATGTCAGAAGCAGTTCTCCACTGCAGTGTCTGAGATGTCTCTCTTCGCTTGTATTTAGATTGATGTTGTCTTTTATGCTTTTGTCAGTCATGTGATCAGTTATGAATTACATGAATCTTGTACCGCAGTCACACAGTGGGGCGGCACAATGATACTGTTGCCTCACAGCAGCAGGGATCTAGGTTCAGTTCCAGCCTGGGGTGACTGTGTGTGGAATTTGCACATTCTCCCCATTTCTGTGTGGGTTTCCACCCAGGTGCTCTGGTTTCTTCCCACAGTCCAAAGATGTGTAGGTTGGGCGAATTGGCCACGTTAAATTCTCCTGTGGTGCCCAGGGATGTGCAAGTTAGGTGGGTTAACTGTGGGCAATATGAGATAGGCAGGGATGCTGTTCAGTGCCATTGCAGACTCAACAAGCGAAATATCTCTACCTGCAATGTAGGGATTCTATATCTTTATGTAAGGCTGGAATTCCTCAGCAACCACTTGTTGACTTGTAATCAGGTTGGTTGCTGTCAGAAGAGAAGGCTGGGTCAAATGTTAGCCACCAAAATGTCATGCAGTCTTTTTAATGAGCACCAGCAGGTGATTTGCATGACAACCTACAGATGACTTTTGCTATCATGAGTTTCAAGTCTTTTTTGCCATGTCCTGCACCAAACTTGGATTAAATCAGTGCTTAAGGTTAAGAATTAGTAGTTGTAGAATTCTTAGTGAAAGATTTGGGGAGATTTATACCTAAGATGACCTGGCCTCACCTCATTGGGTGATGTGCCCCCTGCCCTGTGACTATATTAGCTGAAGCCAGAAACATGCCAGAAGGATCTGGAAAAGGGTAAAATTGGACACCCGGAGACAACTCTCATTGCAGTCTCAGCGGGCTGATGGAGTCTTCAATGTGTGACAATGGAAGGACAAGTGAAATACACTTAAGCACCAAGTAGACCCTGAGTCCACCCATTGACAGAGCTCAGTGAATTGGATACAACAGCCCAACCAGTTTACTACAGTATGTAGTACGTGTTTTTCAGGCAAGCAGCCTAATTTGGGGAAAGGTTAATTTGTTAAGTAAGGGTTGGTTCTTTAACTTGCAATGTTTTAATAAAATTAAGTTTGAACTAAGGTTCTTGAAGATTTCTAGCTCGGGTTGTGGATGCTGTGGTTGGTTCGTTCACCGAGATGGTTCATTGCTCACAGATGTTTCATTACCCTGCTGGCTAACATCATCAGAGCACCCTCTGATGAAGTGCTGTGATGTTTTCTCAACTGGTATCAGAAATGCATGTTACGAGTAATAAACTGGACACAGTATCTGTATAGAATATTTCACAGCAAGCACTTGACATTCCTGTGTGGGCTTTGCTACTTAGTGACTTTAAGTTGGTCTAAAGTTGAACCCGAGAACCTTGTATTCTTAGAAATTCAGCCTGAGCCTGAACTCAGAAGGTAGTTGCCCCACGTGATGGCCAGGATTCAACTTGGTGAATGGCCAGTAATTAGGCCGTAAACCAGGTGTTTTGATCAGTGAGACAAATGGCAGAATTTGCAACTAGCTCAGTCTAAGGGTGTGGGTAAACTCAAATCAAACTCGAGAAGGCCTAAGACCCATCTCCTGGTCTGTCAGAGGGCTTTGATGCATGCTTCTGTTATGCCTTAAACTTAGAAGCACAGGAACAGGGCTTAAGTGAAAGCTGGATGCCAACCCTAATCAATTCCCATATTCCAGTTATGAGAGAGAGATTGCACAACTACTACATTAAGATAGGAGTTGCTTGGTAGCAGAAGATGGAGAAACTAAAGAATAAAGCAGCAGGAGTAGGGGACCCAGATGAATTTGTTCCACATGGGCCCATTCCACACTCCGTATCAAAAGGCTTGTCAGTGAATGGAATAAAGACCAAAAGGGCGAGTTGTCAGAAAAATGCAAGTTTAGAATTCCTGCTGGAAGCCCTGCACCAAGCAGACAAAGAAAATAAAACCTATGCTGCGGACTATTCCAAATGCCAGTGCACTATTGATGAAATTCTAGATTTCAGAAAGGAGTGATGTGCATTTGAAACAGAAGAATCAGAAGAGGAAATGATTACATGGTAGCCCTGACCAGAACTGGAGGAATCGGTTCATTGGTACACTGAACGCGATGACTGGGAAATCAGAGCCCTCTGCACATGCCACCAGAATGACCAAAGCAGTGGAAGTCCAGTCATGTACCCAAGCCTGTTCCCAGTAGCATAAGTGGCTGAGATAGTGAGAGATCCTCAGAACTGAGCCCTCTGCTGACCATTTGTTCTTTGAGGATACCTGTCAACAAAGTTTTACATGGGCTTGATGACACAGAAAAAAGTAAACTAATGTTAATATTAATGAGTGCCATGGTCTAATCTACCTGACCCAATTCCCAGAATGTAGGGTGGCAGTGACTGCTGGGCACAAACTGATTTTTTTTATTTGGCAGCAGCAGCCGTCAGCAGGAGAGTATAAACAAACGAACACCCACCTCAATTCACATGTTGTGTGTGGAGCCACTTTGCCGGATTCTTTGGGAATATGAGCAGAACAAGGTTAGATGGACAAAAATCACTCAAACTGGACCAGGATCTTGGTGGCACGTGCTCCTGAAAAGTGTAGAAAGACCTGTGAGAATTTCAACCCCACACATAATAGTTACACAGAGGCATGGGTGCTCAGGAGAATGGCCCAAGATTGGGAGAAAGAGATTCAGAAGGAAGATTAGGTTCAGGCACATAAGAGTGGTAAAATAATCCCAGTAAAATAGGGGAGGCAATGGCCTACTGGTATTATCATCAGACTGTTAATCCAAAGACCCAGATAATGTTCTGGAGACCCGGGTTTGAATCCTGCCATGGTAGATGATGGAATTTGAATTCAATAAATATCTGGCTTTAAGAATCTAATGATGACCGTGAATCCATTGTCGATTGTTGGAAAAACCCATCTGGCTCACTGATGTCCTTTTCGGGAAGTAAACTACCATCTTTACCTGTTTGGGCTGCCATGTGACTCCAGACCCACAGCAATGTGGTTGACTCCTAACAGCCATCTGGGCAATAAATGTTGCATAACAAGCAATGCCTTCATCCCGTCAATGAATAAAGCAAAAAAAACAAGTCTCAAACCCAGGTACAGTACAGAGAATTAATGGCGGAAGTCTGCAGAGGCAGAGGTCAATGGCTTCCATACACTGTCTCTCCCTTTTGGGGGGAGGGGGGGGGGGTGTAAAAACGTCAGTTCCAAGGGTACCCCATAACCACAGCACGTGCAATGCTGAGCAGTTCATCATGCCTGACAATATAGAGCACCCACCATCCTCCCCACAAAAAGAGCAGGGATATTGAACCAAGCCACTAGAGGGACAAGTGTGACAAGCCCCAATAGGCCAGATGGAGGAAACCGAGAGCTCCTTTCTCCTGTCCCCTCAGCTGAGCATGTGTCTTACGGGGTCAGACCACACCGAAATGAGCGTGTAATGTAAGGTGGGACAGGGTAGAAAGGCTCTCCAGTGGACAGGGAGGTACAGAGTCACCCTGTTGCATTCTTGTGGGACACAAGCCAAGGGCTCCCACTCAGCCCTGAATACAGCCAAGAAATTGGTGCACATGGCGCACAAAGAAAAGTCAAGTCAAGTGGGATCACTGGATGTTTACAGGAGGGAGCAGAGATAGGCCCATTCGATTTTAGGATAGTGAAAAGAGTGTATCATCACCCAGCCATGTTTGTGAATCTACATTGCAGGAACAGAGCATATCCTGGGCTCCAATTCCGTGCATAAATACAATTTGTCATGTGATCTGACAAACTGTTGTTGAGCTGATGACTCAGATAGACAAGGCACTGACAGAGGTAGCTATGGGGAGATATACAGGCAGGATTTTTCAGTAAGGGAATTTTGGATAAAGACTTGGGAGCACAGGAGACCCTTACAAAACCCACACTGATTCACAGGGCATGAACATGAATGGCTGAATGACAGGGGCCCCAATCCAAAACCCCCAAAACAGTATGGTTTTCCAAAACAAGCCATGGGCAAGATTGTTAAAGTAATCACTGGCCTCGGACAACATCCTCTGTAGCTCCAGCAAACAATTCACCAGTTTGGCCCCTTAGAAAACCAGACACCTTTTGGAGACTGGCAATCAACCATTGGGAGCTAGATAAAATGGCCCAGCTAACATGGTGGCACCAATCCCGAGACAATAAAAGAGACACTACAGAACAAATACGGATGCACACAACTGTGCTCCCAGCTCTAAATTTTGGGATCGACCCTCTGTTGGGGAGAGATTCTAAATAGGAGTCTTGAGTCCTGTGTTCAGCAGCACAGATCACTCAATTTCCTGACACAGTGTGGGGAAGGTCTCTGGTGCAGTCTCTCAGGCACTCAACTCTTCCAGTCAAGTACACCATATTTATACATTCCGCATTACAATGATTGCATGCCACATTGATGCCAGCGCTTGTGGCATCCCTCCTAACCATTATGCTGCTCTCCAGACATTTGTCAGGGATACTGTACTGACAGGGTGCTGTAATTTGCAAGCAGTGATTGTCTGTTTTCTCAGAGTTTTCATGACTGTGTAATATTTTTCAATTACCACTGCCTACACCACCCGCCCCCCCCCATGATGTTGTCTACTTCTCAGTACATTATGAGGTTAACTGTTAATGCCATTTGTTCCATGTTACCCAGTCCCTTTTGTTTACACCTTTTTTTATTCAATCCTTGCAGCTGGTGGGGTGGGGGATTCAGATAAGTTCCTCAATGTTAGTTGCATTTACAATTCCTGTATACCGACGTGTAGTGACAATGACCTAAAGAGTATTGGTTATCATGGGATCAGACTCTTCTCTTAAACCTCAAACCCTCAAGCCAGTATTTATGCCTGGCACAAATGACACACTGAAAAGGGGAAATTTGGGAAAGAAAACGGTTAGGAGAAAGAGGAAAATTTGGCAAGGCAAGGACTAAAATATGGCCAGTAGAGATTTCCACTAGTGGAGGAGGGTTAGAGGGATATATTTTAAACCATATGGATATTGTCAAAGGATAATAACAGATGCCACCTTGGTTTCCTTTCAGGATAATGATGAACATAGATGACATTAATAGGGATTAAGAGAAACAGTGGCCCTATCATGGACCCCTGTGGAGCCACCATTACTGGACATAATTCCCTGCGGTTCAAAGGTTAGTCATTCACCACTGCCATCTGTTTCTTGTCACTCATCCAACCTCATCAATGCTGCTGCCTTTCCTTTTATTCCGTGAGTGGCAACTTTGCTGCCCATTACACACCTTTTGAAAGTTCACTGACACCACATTGACCACATTACTCTTGTCGATAAACTTAATCCCAAAATTTGACTTTAACAGAGTTATTTCGGCTTTTTTAAATTCATCCACATTTTGGCCAAATTATGGTTAGTTTTGTTTGGGTTATTGTATCAATGCCTTTTTTTTCCCCTCATCAGCAAGGTTAAACTGGTTGTGAAGAAAATCACTGAACCTGAACCATTAATCCCTGATTTCTTTCTACAGGTGATGCCAGACCTGCTGAGTTTTTCCAGCAATTTCTGATTTTGTTTCTGATTTCCAGCATCCACAGTATATTTGATTTTTTCAGTTAAATTGACTGGTGCCGAGTTTTTCCTTGCATGCCTTTTTCAACAAGAGATATTTGCAATTTTTACCTTTGACACTAACTCTGTATCTATAAAAAGATATAGTGAGAATCTCTGTGATATCCACCCTTATTTTACTTAATAAGTATCTGATCTGATCAGGTCTTAGTAAGTTACTAATCTTAAGTACAGCTAGTAATTTCAATGCCTCCTCTTTGTTAGTCTTTATCTCATCTAGCCTTATCTTGCTCTATGACTTTGGAGTATCTTCCTCCTTGCTAAAAAAAACAGATGTAAAATGCTCATTTAATTGCTCAGCAATGCCTTCTGCATCCACAGACAAATCCTTTCTGGTCTTACACTGACTTTACTCTTCCCTTTTTACATCCCTTTCACTATTTATGTGGCTACAGGAGACTTTTGGATTCCCACTTGTAGCTGCCATTCTCTTGCTATACTCTCGCTTTGCAGCTCTTAGTTTGTTTTCACCATTCCTATTTTCAGCCCCTTAGTTCCAAAAATTAGCTTCTGACTTTGTCCTGTCTAGGACATGTTTACTCCTGAGTAATGTAATTCTTAAACCAGTACTGCTATCCCACTGGCCCTACTTTTCCTGACTCTCTCCAACTTATACAGATGCACCATTGAAAGCATAATGGGTTGGTACGGCAACTGCTTTGTCCAGGACTGTAAGAAACTACAGAGGTTGTGTGCGTAGCCCAGACCACCATAGAAGCCAACCTTCCATCCATGGACTCTACTTACACTACTTGTTGCTGAAGAAAAGCTGCCAGCATCATCAAAGTCCCATCCCACCCTACTGATGCTCTCCTACAACCTCTTCGTCAGACAGAAGATACAGAAGCCCGAACACACGAACAGCTTCATCCCAGCTGTTATTAGACTGATGAATGGACTCTGTAACTTCAAATAGTACTAATCTTGTTAATGTTGATTTTGCCTAGTGTACATCCTGTGCGGCGTAACCTCTATGCCACACTCAAAAGTTTTTTTCACCCTATGATCTGTGTGTCCCTGCCCACTGTGTCTGTACTGCTTGCAAACAAAGCTTTTCACTGTACTTCGTTACACATGACAATAAGTCAAGTCAAGTCAAATCAAGTCAAATCAAGTCAAATCAAATCAAATTGAATATCTTGTATCCAGGAATAATTATTACCTAGTCCTACTTATCTTTTTGAGCAAGGTCTCTATTATAACAGCAGGTTATATTTCTAGGTGGTTGTATGTGTTTGCAGCTCATCTGTCTTATTTACTAGCATTACACTTTAGTACATTTCCTCTTACCCCCCCTGATACGTTACTGTTCCTTGTTGAGTATTACTTGTGTCTCAATTCCTTGTTTTTCTTCTACATACCGTTGCCTCCTGGTTCCTATTGTCCTGTCAGGTTAGTTTGAGCCCTGCCCAATAACACTAGCAAACTGTCCTGAAGGACAATTGGTCCAAATATGCACAGGTCAAACCTCCTCAGAACCGTTCTCAGTATTCCAGGAACCTAAATCCTGATCTATTTCTCCAGCTGGGCCTTTTTTCTTTATCTGTTTGAAGGGCTTATCCCCATATCTACCTCTGTTATTGGTTTTGATATGAATCATAACTGCCAAATGTTTCCTCTCTACCAACGCTGCAGCCATCAGTGACATCTTTGTCCTTGGCACCAGAATGACAATGTACATTCCGTGATCCATGTCACCTGCCACAGCAAAGCCCTCATTATAGAATTCCTCCATCACTCTATCTTTCCCAATTTTCCTCCTGCACCACCCCCCTCACCCCCCTCACCCCACTCTACCCAGTCCCATCCCGCACATCTGAGTCAGCTGTGGCAGCATAGACCTACCTCTAGCTGCATTCCCTAAAGGAATCATTGTCCTCAGCATCAGAGCTGAGGGGGAATTCCTGCGCTATCTGCTCAGTCCTCCCTGATTGACCAGCAGTGACTCTACAAGACCGTAAGACATCAGAGCAGAAATTAGGCCATTCAGCCCATTGAGTCTGTTCTGCCATTCAGTCATGGCTGATAAGGTTTCAACTCCATTCTCCCTCTTTCTCCCTGTGACCTTTGATTCCTTTGACAATCAAAACCTATTTATTTCTGTCTTAAATATACTCAATGATCTGCCCTCCATAGCCCTCTGAGGTAATAAACTCCATCGATTCGCCACTCTCTGGCTGAAGAAGTTTCTCCTTACCTCTGTTCTGAAAGGCCTTCTCTTTACTCCACTTCCCTTTACTGTGCCCTCGGCTCCTAGTCTCTCCTGCCAATGGAAGCATCTTACCAACATCCACTCTGTGCAGGCCGTTCGGTATTCTGTAAGTTTCAATCACATTCCATCTCGTTCTGTCTCTGAACAACCTTAGGCTGCAGAGTACCCACCTGCAGAAACAGCCTATGCACATCATTCCCAGCCTCTGCAGTAGCACAAACCAAGCTTTGAAACCTGGAGCTTGATCTGTTCCAACTCGTGACACTTCCTATCTCAACAATGCTCTGGTACAATACCCTCGTGCAATATATTTACAGTACTTATGGGCTTTTTCAGGTTTATGTCTACAGCATTGCAATCTAATGTATTTACACGTCAATTTAAACAAAATGCTTCTCTTTGAAATTTATCGTATTGTAACATCTTGAGGGTGATAATACTGCCTCGTTAAAAGAAAGTGCAGCAACTGAGAGAATGATCATTTATAGGCCCAAGGGAAAATAATGTCAGCTTATTGCTGGCAGCAATTTAATAAACAAGTCAGAAATTAATTGAAATGAATTAGCTTATTACCTAAGATGTATTTTAAAAAAAATCTGTTAGGGCCTACCTCTGAAGCAGGTCGGATTTGAACCTGCTGACGCTACTACGGTCTCCCAAGACTCTTAATGCAGGAACTTGAGTTATTGTGATTTGATACAGCTTTAGATCCAGAGCCAAATGCACTAACGTTCTGCCACAAACCTACTGACTATTAATGATCAACAATTTACCATCAGGAGCAATCACACTAACCACCTCTCCCTGTCATTGAACATCAGTGTCGAAGTTCCTCGGGTTCCGCTACCAAACAATCTTCAGCTGCTTCATTAATTAACATTTTACCATCGTAAGCTCAGACTTGGGTATGCCCACTGATAATTGCATCATTTTGGGTATCATTTGTAATTACCCAGATGCTGAAGCAGTGCATACCTGCGTGCAACAGGATCTGGACAACATCATTGGCTTCATAAGAGGCAAGCAATGACTGCAGCGTGTGATGCAACCAACATCTCCATTCCCTTGACTTTCAACGGTGTTACTCTTGCTCAATGTTCTGCCATGAACAGCTTGGGGTAAGGTTTGCCATTGACCAGAACCCAAATTGGACCAACTACTTAAATACAGTGACTACAGTAATGGTCAGCTATCAGGAATCCTGCAGCAGGTCGCTATTGACTTCCTAAAGTTGTTGCATGCCCTCATAGGGAAAAATCAGGAATGTGATGGACTAATTTTCGCATTTGGATAAGTGCAACTTTGGTTTGGTTCAATCTAAGACGAAGCAACCCAGTTGATTGATGCTCCATCCACTGTCTGGAGCACCTAGCCCTTCACCACTGACACACAGTGGCAGCGTGTACTATCTTCAAAGCTCCTCAGATAGCATCTCCTAAACCTACTTCACGACCACGTACAAGGAAAGGGTGATGGGCAACAGCACTACCAAGTACCTTTCCAAGTCATACACCACCCTAACTTGGAATTTTATCTCAGATCCTTCATTACTCTTCACTCCTTTCAACCCTAGTGGTGTACAATTCAGATAAAACATGTGCTTACATCTGTTTTCATAGCTAATTTCTCCTGGAACACAATGCAAACCTGGCACGAGAGGCTGTAGTTTGATCAAAAGCATTCACAGATTGAAAATCAACCTGGTTCATTTTGCTACAAATGTACCTTCCTGGGCCAGCAAGCCCTGACCTAAGATTTAAATGTGGAGCTTCTAGTTGAGAGGCAGGGACACTACACACTGTAGCTCATTGACTGTCATTCATAGAAACGAGTCAAAGGGCTTTAAAATGGCAGGTGGATTTCAATCAGGATAAATGCGAGGTTTTGCATTTTGGTACAGCAAATAAGTAGGGCTTATACAATTAGTGGTGGGGCCTTGGGTAGTGTTGTAGAACAGAGGGACCTAGGGGTGTAGGTACATAATTCTTTGACATTTGTGTTACATATAGACAGGATGGTTAAAAAAGCATTTGGCACACATACCTTCATTTCCCAGTCCTTTGAATATAGGTGTTGGGAAGTCCTGTTGAAGTTGTACAGGACATTGGTGAGGCCTCTTTTGGAATACTGTGTCTGATAACTGTGTCCAGTTATATGAAGGATATTATTAAGCTGGAGATGGCTCAGAAGAGATTTACCAGATGTTGCCGGGTATGGAAAGTTTGAGTTTTCAAGAGAGGCTGGACAGGCTGAACCAATTTTTTTCTCTGGAGAAAGGTAGAAGGTTGAGCAGCGACCTGATAAAAGTTTATAAAATAATGAGAGGTATAGATAGAGTTAATGGTAGTTGTCTTTTTCCTGGGACGGGGGATTTCAAGAGTAGGGGAGCACATTTTTAAGGTGACAGGAGAAAGATTTAAAAAAGACATGAGGGGCAAATGTTTTACATAGGGGGTGGTTTGAGTGTGGAATGAACTTCCTGAGGAACTGGTGTATGTGGGTACAATTATGTTTAAAAGACATTTGGATAAGTACATGAATAGGAAAGGCTTGGAGGGATGTGGGCTCAGAGCAGGCGGGGGAGTCCAGTTTAGTTTGGGATTATGTTTGGCATGGACTGGCTGGTTGGAAGGGTCTGTTTCCATGCTGGAGGACTCCATGACTCTATGCTACAATTCAGATAGAGGCCATTTGGTCCATCAAGTCTGCACTGACCATCCAAAGAGCACCTCACCCAGACCTAGATTTTTTATATTGAATTGGAATTTTTTTTAAAATGAGACTGCTGAAATGGAACTACTGTCTTTTCCTTATTGAAACTAAGTCCTCACTGATTGAAATATAAGCTTTCAACTACTGAAAACAAGTCATTTAGTATCACCAAACAAAACACTCAGATTCTTTACAGAAGGAAAAACAAGTTTCAAAAAAATCTCAGGAAACTGTTCAACACACACAAACACCGTATGGTGGCACGGTGGTTCAGTGGTTAGCACTGCTGGCTCATAGTGCTGGATGCCCAGGTTCAATCCCACCCTTGGGGACTGTCTATGAGGGTTTCCTCTGGGTGCTCTGGTTTCCTCCCACAGTCCAAAGATGTGCAGGCTGGGTGGATTGGCTGTGCTAAATTGCCCATATTGTTCAAGGATGTGGAGATTAGGTGGGTTGTAGGGGGATGGGTCTGGGTGGGATGTTCTGAAGGTCAGTGTGGACTTGCTGGGCCAAAAGGCCTTTCTCCACACTAGGGATTCTGATATAAATTCAGACAGTGAAAAACTTCAGAGCTGCTTTCATGTTATGCTTTGTATATCAAAGGAATGAAATCACACAGACAACTCAATATTAGCTTCATCTTCAGAATGAAATCTTATTGCAGCTGAAACTAGGAACTGCTCACATCCTCACTCTGAGAATGGAAGACCAGGGTGTTCATTCATCTTAATGAGCTTTGCCAACCTAATTACTGCAGGAAACAATAATTAGCTGTAGTCTCACCTCATTAATCATCACATGCTTGTTTCAGACTATTTTCACCTGATAAATGAACAAGGTGTATATTTTAATGTAAAGTAATCCCTATCTAATTTTACACTGTTTGAAAACAGGAAACTTCATATCACTTGAGCATCGGGTTTCAAAACAAGTGCTGAATATCTACAGTGCACTGCAATTCAGTACACTTTTGCCACAAAATGCCTTTGTCCTGCTTCTATATTCATAAAAAACTAACTAAAATCAAATGTGACAGTCTAAAAGTCAACATTTTTACGATATTATCTCTGTGGAATTTAATTTGACAAGCATGTCCTTAACTAACTGGTCTTATTTACCCTTGCTGTTCTCACCACTGGCCAGCAGGTGTCCCCAGTCACTGGCATTCTGATCTGATTGGGGCTCCTTAATTTTCACTTGAAAAGTTTGCTCAGTTGCAGAGATTAATGTTCAAACTTTCCTCTGAGTTTCAACGTAGAATATAAATACACTTTAACACCAATAGAATAAAGAACACTGCTTCGATTATTTGTCACCATTTCCCTCTGGAGTTCACTTCCACAACAAAGCCCTGACACATCCAGTCAGGAGCCAACCGTTGGGGACAATTAAACAAATCACTGGGGACAAGACTCAGCAAATGTTCCCACCCTCAAGAGGATGACCCATCACATCATCACAAAAGATAGGGTGGAAGGCTTTTGCACCAGCCTTTGGTCAGAAGTGCTGAGTGGATGATCCACTTCCAGAGGTCCCCAGCATCACAGGTGCCAGTCTGCAGCCAATTCAATTCACTCCACGTGACATCATGAAATGGCTGAGGGCACTGGATGCTGCAAAATCAATGGATTCTGTCAACATTCCAGCAATAGTACAGAAGACTTGTGCCCCAGAACTTGCTGTTCCCCTAGTTGGTACGGTTACAACACTCAACAATGTGGAAAAGTGCCCAGGTATGGTCTGTACGTTAAAAAAGGACAAACCAACCCAGACAGTTATTACTGCCTCAATTCACCATCGGTTAACTATTGGAAAGGGTCATAAAATAGAGTTATTGCAGAGCACCAGCTTAGCCATAGCCTGCTCACTGGCTCCCACTTTGGGTGTCACCAGGGTTACTCACCTCCTGATCTCATTACAGATATAGGTCAAAGGGGCTGAATTCCCAAGATGAGAGCGACGCCTTTGACATAATTTGACAGAGTGTGGCATCAAGGAACCCTAGCAAAACTAGAATCAACGGGTATTGGGACAATCTCTCCACTGGTTTATGTCATTCCTGGCACAAAGGAAGATGGTTGATGGAGATTTGACAGGGTACCACATGAGATTGTGGGTTTAGTGGATCATTGGAGAGAAGGTATTGGGTCCTAGGTGAGTGGGGCAGCATTTTCTGGACATCTCCCAACTGGAGAGGGGAAGGAACTGTTGGGTCCCAAAAAAATTGGGTGGTGTTGGGTTCCAACCAGAGAGGGGGAAGTTATGTGCCCCTTGGGGAGGGGAGGATTTAGATCCTAGGGCAAGGGAAAGTGTTAGACCCTGGGGAACAGTAGGATGGAGGAGTGGTGGTCTAGGGAGAGGGACATGTCATGTCCTTGGGGGATTATGGAGACTGGAGGTGTGTTTGTGGTGGAAGGGGAGGCGGAGGTGTCACCAACAGTTAGGTGAAAGCCCTTACAGGTCTTTCCTAGCCACTGCTGGTATTTACCCAGCTGGCATCTTGCAGCGTGGGCGGCCAGGAGGGGTCCTTCATTCCAAAGTACCCAATGCCTGACAGAGGGACTTGACATTGGCAGGGAGTGTCCCCTTAGAGCCAACCCTCTCTCCCTTGCTGTTGATAGCCCCTTGCCCATAACCCCAAGTCACCTACCCATTCCTGCCATCACTTGCCTGTAGCCTGGGATCTAATGACAAGACCAGGCCACCCATGGGTGCCATGTTGGCAGCACCGCCACCATCTACCCATTGGCACCACAGTGTAATAGGGGCTACTGAGCTCTGATTCTACCTCAGGCTTCTCGGGATCCATTTTGGTGCCTGATGTGGTACCTAATACAAGAGAAAATGGTGAGCCTGCTCTCTTATTAACAGATGAGACACTATTCACCTCCACTAAATATTCTCCACTGCTATTTTCCTGATCAAACTTTATCTTGTAGCAACCAGTTTGAACCATTCTTCTGAGGAACCTAAATGTTGCCTCCAGATGGCACAACTAGGTCGGGTAAGGGAGCTTTAGACCTGGATGTTGCTGTTTCATGCCAGTTTTAACAACTGATTCCTGTTGGTACTGACCTACTAAAGGTTGACCTCAATTGGTTCTGGTCTGCGATGATCAGATGCATCTATATGACTCAGCCCATGAAGTCCTTCCTGTCCTGCCATCACAATTATCTTCAGTGTGTGGGCAACATACGAGGGTCTGGGTGATTAATATACCAGGTACTGATGTACTGGGGGTGTCACCAGCCCAAAAATATATCCATGAACCATTTCTATGTTACTTACCACTCAGCCATTTCCATATCCATGTGACT